>NW_027192154.1:72236-178314 GCF_041956525.1 Rhizomucor pusillus
ATTCCCACTCAGCGGTGCCACGTTATGCATGGTAACTGTGTTTCAGCCTGTTTCCCGAGGAATTGTCAGGACCCTGCCTAGGCCCTGCCTTGCATGATCCACGACATGTGAACTAGGCGACAACAAAACAAGAGCACGTGTTAAATACAAGACAAAAGTAACTGTAAATTTTGCCCTCGCACTTTGGTCGCCGTGCTTCTCTTTTGGCCCGTACTCTGCTGCCCTCACACAGTCAAAGCGCAAATTGCATTCACACTTCTAACCAAGGTAAATTTCACTCACGAATGACAAGATCCAAAAGGCTTCGACTTCGATCCCAATGCACTTTTCGAAATACTCTTGAAAGCTGGTTTTGGTCTCGGGTTTACCTGCGGCAAGCCTGTCTAACTCTGGTGCTCTCGGCTTCACTCGTTCGTCCTCGGTTGCTGTGTTTGTGGCTACTTCTCCTTCAAGGTTTTTCCATCATCGGTAAGGCAAGTTCTGATGCGTTCCCAAACTACGTCAATACGGTAAGTGTTGCCAAAGGATGACGAAACTACCATACGGTGGCATGATTGAATACTTTTACGGTTCTATCCTCGCGCAGATGCATCTGTAGCTCCTGATATGCTGGTTTTCACTTGTTGCCGCTTCCTTTCTCTATATTCAGATGTTCCCAAGTATCAGACATACAAAAAAAGCTTAAACACGACTTGGTTGATAATGCTTGCGTTTTCTTACTTTCAACAGACGTGCTGGCTATTCTCTGGTGTCCGCATCGCTCTCTGTCCGGCAAGTCAGGAGCAGGTCAAGGCCCGCATTGTATAGAGGCAAATCAGCACCGCTGCTGCTTTATTTTCTCATCAAGGACTCAGCGTCGACACAACTTTTAACCCAAAAGTGTGGCATCTGTACTGCCTGTCAAGTTTGTGGTGCAAGTTGTAGGCGTTCGAGCTGGCAGCCCGTGTCAGCTGTACGGGGGGCATCAGCGTCCGTGGTACGGGTGGACCCGGGGACTCTGCCTGTCGATGGTCCAACCTTGACCTGCCTGGGGGCTCATCCTTGGAGCGCCGAGGAGCAACGATACCTTCGTCTCTCCCTCTCCTCCACCGGCTGGTCCGCGCACCCGATTTTTGACCTGGATGATCATTACCCATACCAATTTAGACCAGCATTAGCATCCGCATATATCATTTTTGATCATAGACAGCGTCTTCATCGTCATCGTCATCATCATCATCATCCGACATTCTCTGCAGGCGCACTTTTGACTATAGACGGCATTCTCATCGCATACACAACAATTTTGAACTATCATCGACATCATCATCATCAACGCCATGGACGTCACCGTCATATTTATCATCCATCACTCTCTGCATACACCATTTTTGGCCATACACATCCACATTCTCATCACATTAGCATTTTTGACGACATTTTTCGCATCCTACATACACACATACATGCATGCATGTATGCATGCATACATCATCATCATAATCATCATCATCATCATCCCGCATACAAGATTTTTGACTCGCACTCGCATCCGCATCCGCATCCACATCCACATCTACATTCAAGCATACCCACGTCCACCCAAGACGAAGCATATCATTTTTGCCATGCATCATCAATTTTGAGGCATCCCGAAAACCATGCCTTCGTGCCGGTTTTGTTTCCACAGAAAAAATGCAAAAAACCAAAAAAAAAACCAAAGAGAGGAAAAACAGAAAGAAAGCAAAATAAGCAAAAGAAAGAACAAAAAAGGAATTATACCCACTACATCCCAACAGTGATGCCCATTCCGATCTTTTTGCACTATTACGACTTCTCCTCCTCCTCTTGTCTTCCTTTCCGTTCGTTGCTCCAAGGTGGTCCATGGATAAGGTACTCGGGTGGGTTCGAGGTTGGCCGTCGGCAGGTCAGGGTCTCTGGATCTGTCTGTTCCCCGGGCGCTGGTGTCTTCCAACAGCTGGCACGCGCTGTCAGTCTCGGACGTCTGCATCTTGCACTCAGACTTGGCGGGCGGTGCAAGATGGCATGCTTTGGCGCAAAAGTTGCTGTTAGCGCTGCTATCCTTGTTGAAGGTTTGCACAGTGGTGTTGATGCACCTTTATGCAATGTTATCAAGAAGGTTATTCCAATCCAAACATTGGCGTTCTACAATAAGATTCGGTATGTAGTTTTCTTTTTTTGGAATTCATGGTATCTCAACAGTAAGATATTTCATATGCTTTCTAAGTTCTCTTGCGCAGCAGTCTGAGATTTTAGGAACAAAGATAAGTATAAAGTACAGAGCCAGGCTCTCTACATTGACATCGCATGCTAAACGATTATTATTTTGCATAGACATCTCCAATCTGGTGGCTTCAGAACGAGCTCTTCCAAAGCTGGAAAGACTCAATGGCCTTCGGGCTGTTGACCACCTCTATGAGAAGTTGGCTTTTGGCGGCTGTCGTGGCCAGCTTCGGCACATCCCTGAAGCCATTGGCTGTATCTTCTCGTGGAAGGTAGGGACTGACAAGTGTCGCCTCCTCGCGGTGGTCCCTGGATATATCGTTGGCTATGTTTTCATGCCAACGTGAACTAAACGGCACTTATATTTATCAAGGAGCTTCTTGAAACTGGAGACGAATAAAATGATTGTGGATATGATGTGGCGCTTACCATTTCTTTGGCCGTAACAAATTTTGTCTTTTTAGCAAGATAAAGAGGTACAAGCGACTCATTCTTTAGCGCGTCTCGATATAAATCGATGGCTAGTCAGGAATAATGGCATGGTCCTTTGTAAGCCAGAAGGAATGGATATTCAGCTCGGATTGAATGGAGTGCATTGCGCGTTAGGCAGTACATAGACGGCGGGTTATCTTGGCCAAGATGACGACGTGTCCAGTCCTGGAGATAGAGCATACAGTCATCGTAAGCGCGACACCAAAGTTGAAGAAGAAGGTGAAGACTTTACTACCAGTCTCAGGGTCGTTTGGTGATGTGCAGCCCATCCAAGCTGTAGTGATAATATGGATATCGCCTTGAGTTCTATATGTACAAAAATTTAAATCCGATTTTTAACTTGGATCATACGATCGCGACAATCAAAAGAGTGTCTTAATGCGGCATTGATGGAGGAGAACAATATCTGTCGATCACGCGTGCACTTGCCATTTTAATACCGGTCGCTTGGGAATAAGGAATTGCCCATTCAAAGCGCCCTTTCCGCTCTCGAACGAAAGCCCACCCCCTTTCCTTTCCTTTCCTTTCTTTTTTTCTTCTTCCTCTTACACGATGGATGTCAAAGCAACGCGGCATACTTCGACAAATCTCGAGGATCTTCAAGAGAAAATCGCGGAACTTTTAAAAGATCCAGCTGAAGCTTTAGATTATGCGCCCGTCGACGTTGACAATATGTCACCTGCAGAGTTGAAAGAGTTCGCAGAGAAAGGTACGCATACGCAAAGGATGTCCGATATACGTATGGTGTTTGCTGCAACTTGAGTGTGACAGGAGGACTTGGTTCGTGCGTTTCCAAGGCGGACGTGCTCGCGACTACGCCCGAAGATCTGATGTACTTATCAGGTACACGCAAGCTATTCTTTTTCGACATGTCATTGTTTGCTTACAACGATGCTGCTTATTGTAGGCGAGCGCATCGTGGTCCTGAAACACATCAAAGATGATATATACATGGTTAAGTATTTTTCTTTCCTTATGCGTCTTGTTTGCATCGGCTTGCATTGCCAACAAAAGATCAATGTAGGGTTACTGCGAGGGTGTAATCGGTCAATTTAATGCAGAAAACGTACATTTCGTTGAACTCGACCCTAGAGTGCTTGAGTCTTTGGATGCCAGTTTGGAAGCAACGGACGTGAGCGAATATCGATATTCGAACATGAGCGCGGACTCATACGGTCAGAGACCGCGGTATCAACCATCGCGCAACTCCTTACACTCAAACTCATCAGCCTCTGAGCAATATTCATCTTCTGCGACAGATTATCATGGAGCAAACGGTAGAGCGTGGCCCAAAGGGGCACGAGCCAGCTTAGAAAGTTTGACAACTACGTCCTCGATGCCTTCGGTACCTTCGCGTCACAATCCATTAGATGCACCTTCCGATAGCTCAGGT
Organism: Rhizomucor pusillus; assembly: GCF_041956525.1. Lineage (NCBI taxonomy): Eukaryota > Fungi > Mucoromycota > Mucoromycetes > Mucorales > Lichtheimiaceae > Rhizomucor > Rhizomucor pusillus. The sequence continues at coordinate 76,345 of NW_027192154.1, forward strand.
ACCCATTGTGAACGAATACAGTTGTATGTACTTGAGCCATTAACCCAAACTGTAAAGATATCCACCAAATGCAATCTCCTCGGTTACGATCTCCACCGCCAGCAGCATCGCATGCCGCGATGCCTCCACCGGTTCCGTCGAAAATCGGCACGAATGCGTTCGATGAACCCGAATTTGATACCTCAGCTTTCAACGATGATTACTCCGATGCATCCGACGATGTAGACGATGCAGGTCATATCTCGAACATGAAATATGCGGCACAGCAGACAATGTCTCCTGTTTCGTTGGAACAGGTACAGATACGCGGAGTACGCTCGTCGACGGAGCGCAAGACGCGAAGCAGCATATCTGGTTACAGCGCAGACCACGGCGACGATGATAACGACAGTGTAGACGAAAAGAGACGATCTCCAGTCACTCCAGAATTAGATGGAGACGTCGATGAATATGGTTTCATCATTCAGTCTCCCAAGACAGGAAATCCATCCCGAGGGTAAAACAAACGTTGCAAATTGTGAATATCAGCAAATATATTAACTTGATCTTGCTTAGTCTCAGCAGAGCTGACTCGTCATCGAAAGATATGAAAGCATACAGGGAGCGTGAGATCAAGTGGCTCAATATTGTTAGCAAAATGGATGCAGGCACTGTCAAGAAGGATGCGAAGTTCAAAAAGCTCGTGCGTTCTGGAATTCCTGCTTCTGTCAGAGCTCGTGTGTGGCAGTTTTTGGCAGGTAGCGCGAATTATAGAAAACAAGGGATGTACGAGGTAAGCAAACCAACGAGATACACGGCTTTCCATGCGTACGCAGTATTTGACTAACAAACATATTACTTGTCTAGAAACTGTGTCATCGCCAGAGAACGGATATATACAGCGTTATTGAACGCGATGTATCCCGCTGCTATCCAGATCATACACAATTTCGTGACGAGAATGGGCAAGGGCAACAAGATCTTGGTGATATATTAAAAGCGTACTCGCAATACAATCCGCAGTTGGAATACTGTCAAGGTATGGGACGGCTGGCAGGATGCATGTTGATGCATATGACGGCAGAGGTATGAGAATTGCTGCCTAAAGGCAAAAGTTGAAACTAACATAGCTTTTTACCCCCTCCCTTCAGGATGCATTTTGGCTGCTTGTAGCGACCATTGACCGCTACCTGGATGGCTACTTTACACCGTCTCTGTCGCAGGTACGCATCGATGCGTACATTATCGGCGAACTGCTGAAAGAATATCAGCCAAAGCTGGCTCAGCATTTGGTAAAGTATCGGATGCACATCCTTGATAATCATTACGCGTGCTCACGAGTCGATATTTTCAGGAACAAAACGATGTGCAGCCAATCATGTATATCGCGCAGTGGTTCCTGACGGCGTTCACTATGACCTTGCCGTGGAGTTCTGTGCTACGTGTATGGGACGTATTTTACTTTGAAGGCGTAAAGGTCTTTTACCGTATCAGTCTGGCGATCATGGAACTTTGCAAAGGTAATGATTAATTGCATTGATTTGCTGCTGACTGTAGCTAATCGAAACTGGTTTCAGACCACTTACTGAGGCATTGCCCCACAAACTCGGAGATACTGGCTTTTTTGCTGCATATACCACACGAGTATCTAGGAGCTGACGCGCTTCTCGAGGCTGCATTCCGGATCAAACTCTCAAAGGCAGACATCAAAAAGTATGCAAAGAAAGCAAGCACGAGCACTGCAGATACCATGGGATTACCCGTTGAACTCGGCATAAAGAATTTGATGATCGGTCATTCACCGACCTCAACGAGTCTCGGAAGCTTCAAAGGCCTAGGGGGCAAGCTGATGAAGAAGAATTCCAGCTTGGCTCTCGCCAATAATCAGTAAATATGTATAACAAACAGCAGCAGCACATACGCACATACGCACACACGCACACGCATACCTTTACACACATAATCGAACCGTATACATGCACATTATCGTTGAACAAGATACCCAATCTTCTCGTCATTTTATTACAATGCCCCACTACAATCCGTATCCCAAATACACCTGTCTCTTTGTTTCGAATTCTCAAATATAATCATCCTAGTAGCTTCGCATCATTGAAATAAAACATTGGAAACAAGTAACAGGGATTGCAAAAGCTTCACTAGAGTTCTTTTGTAAAAAGTGCTCATAGCTAAAGATTACAAATTCTGGGACTACGAGGGGATAGAGCGGGGAAAAAGGATTATTAATAATATCCATTAATGGACACTTCCGAACAGTACCCATTAATCTAGGCGTCTGGTTCTATACAGTACAATGTACGCTGTATGCCAATCGCCTGCAATTGTCGCGAAAAAAAAAAATATCAGATGCTTCCGCTTCCATCCACCCTGATACCAATGTTGTGAACTTTACCTCCACCATCCAATCTCTCAATATCAGCATCCTTGACAATGGACACCTTGTCATCGTCAAACTTGTACCATTTGTCTGTGAAAAGAAGAAAAGGTTGATGATTATCATCAATGCTAGTTTGTCTAGAATGATTCAATCTGACTTACCCTCAGCGTTCTTGACCCAGGCGATGTAGTGACCTATCACAGTTACAAGGTTAAGTCTAGTTCATTGCAGAGTCTATTCTTTCTTCAATTTACCGGAATCTGCAGAGCGGCCGACATGGGTAAGCACAGCGCAAAGCTCATACTGACCGGTAGGGTTGCACCCTACATCCTTGACGAGCTCGGGGTCGAGGAATTCGCTCCAGTTAACCTTTTCCTCTGAGGAGGACGGCTCTTCAGTCTTCATCGATTCATCAGCACTGTTTCGTCCGCTGGGCGTAGTTTCCATTTCAATTCTCCTTCGCTTTTCTTCCCGTCGTTTGGCCTCCTTTTTATCTTCGAGTTCTTTGATTTTTAACTTGGCCTTGCTGAATTTTTGCTGCAACTCGGGAGTGCAGAGCTCGGATGCGTCGAAATACAGTGGGAACTTGACTTTACGCAGAATCTTTGCGCGGATACGTTGCTCAGGCTTCCAGAAGAATCGAATGAACTGAACAGTAAGGTAGCTTGGTAAGCGACTGACTCGAGAAACCCGCTCGTATTTTGCAGAACGATTCAAAGAAGGTGAATTTTTTTCAATCTCTTCGGACAGAGCCTATTACGAAAATGTCATTAAGCTGCTGCAAATTATATTTTGTCTAAAAACTTACCTCTTTGATTCCATTGATCATGTAGTTGACAGCTAAAATATAGCGTTAGAAATACGTAATCAATAGTTCATGTCATCCAAACTCACACATCGAGATATGGCAGCTCATTTTAGTAAAAGGCTCGGTCGTCACAACCTTCTCCTCTTCAGGAGCTTCCACGCATTTGAGTCTATGAAAAGATGTCAAATTTTTTGAAGACTGTAAGCTACAGCAGCATGCTTACTCTGATCGCATCTCACCGGTCATGTATTGTTCAACAAAGTTCCGGCCATTTTCATCGTCTTTTGGCAACTTCTGTCTCAATACTGATAGTAGTTCACTCCAGCATTCTTCTGCATCTTGCTGCATGGGCACTCCTCCCGGACCAGTTTGGGCAAAGTGGGGAAAGACTTGGCGGAACATCTAATAAATAGTTCAGTAAGACTTTATGTGCTTTTAGTTTCTGATGTAATCTGATATTGATTACCTGCAAAAAGACAATGGGAGGGAATCCCTCCGTTGTCTTTGTTAACGTTGTGTACAAATCACGCAAGCTCGCCGTCAGATTGCCGAGATTATCCATGGTATTCATTTTTCCCTGGTATCTAATGTAAAGTTAAAGATTAGCTTATTAAGCGCCCGAGAATTATATCCACATGCAAACGACTTACTTGTTGAGAGAATCCTGAAGTTCAGGAATGGCACGGAGACACTGTAAAGTCGAGTTCTAGACGCAAAGCATCTTGTCAGCCTCAATCTCGATCACTGGATCCAGCTGCAATATTTTACCATGTAGCAAGTATTGCCCAGATTCTCAAATCCAGGTGGGATTTTCAGCTAGAGAAATAACCTAGTCAGATGACACGGCGAATATAGAAGAAAGACATATGCAGATTGTGTGCTTACTGCCTCTGCAACTTCGGCGTTCGTCATGTCCTCCAAAAACTTGACAGGCTGAGCAGGTGCCTTTGGCAGCTCGCCGGCAGTTCCCATCATCATGAAAGTATGGCCCTGCATGAAGGATCCGGTTAATATATATCGTAAGCTATCTCCAGCACCATCGCGTTGCGTCGATACTTTACGTCTTTCAAGTTTAAGCTGTTGAGATCAGTCGTATCCTAAGTTCACATATACGTCAGCAAAGGTTCCTGGCAGCAATCACAAGCATCAACGTACCTTCAACATGCCGCCCTTGACCATAATCTTTTGGCGATCGGGAGGAACGCCCGTCTGCGAGAAGATTTGAGTCTTGAAGAGCTCAGGACTCTCGTCCGTGTCTATCGCCATGAATGTAAGACGGAAATGCAACTTGTGTACATTTTACTGTGCAATTTACCGAGCTCAATATTCTCAAACTTCTTTCCATTCCACCTTACGTTGACGTTGAGCTTTGGCATAACTACAAAGCAGGTTTGTGTCCGCGTCAGTTCTGCGGGTACGAAATTCGCGGGACTCGATCCGTTTTTGGAAAACTATATTCAATCAGCGCCGAAGTGCATCTCTGTAAAAGCACGTTGTTCATGTTATTCGATGGGTCATATACCGCAAATATCAATTTTGGGATAAACAAGGGAAAAAACGGATTCTTCTACGAATTACATCAAGCACTTGAGGGTCAGGAACAACAACTTTTATACAGGCTCTTGAGCAGCTAAATGTATCATTTTATATTCAAAGCGCAGTGCTGCTGTTGGAAAAGTAGACGCTGTATGTATTATGAATGTTTAAGACTGGCTAAGCGATCGTTCTAGCTCTTTGCGCTTTTTCCCTCGTGCGATAGTTTTGATTTGACGCTGTTGTTGCGATTCATTGATATTTACAGTATTTGATGTTGTCGCAAAGGATACAGCAGATTTGTATCCATGGTTATCGTCTGCTAGTTCTTTTTCCACTACAAGACCAGCATCCGCAGATGTAGCCATGGTTATTGCTGTATAATAGCTAGTGCTGGCTGGTTGTGCTGTATCCGGCATATTTTGTCTATTTGCAGCGCCAGCGCTCTCTTCGAATATGCTCACGAATGTGCTAGTACCACCTGATGAATCCTTTTGTTGGACACGACGCTGATGAACACTTTGACTATAAGTATCCTTGCTGTTGCTGCTGCTGTTGCTCTCCTTCAGCGAGCTAGCGGCGCGCTGTTCCTTGCGGCGTTTCCATCTATGAACCTGCTCGATGATGCATGCTTTCAACTCTTGCTCCGTTTGTAGCTGTTCGAACGAAAAGTTGAATTTCTTTGGCTGCAGGTTTTCTTCATCAGGGTCCTGAAACGGAATCAAATATGGGTGGGACAATGCGTCTGCGATACTGATTCTGCTGTTTGGATTGAGTTGTAGTAATTTTTGCAATAGATCGATGGCAACTGGAGGAGTTGCGATTGGTAGCAACTGTCTGAAATCTAAAGGATCTCTTGGAGGTAGTTGTCCATCTACAGTGCAGGGTCCTTGCAGATATGCCGCAACGGAAGGCGAAGGCTGCCAAAATGAAATATCTTCCGGAAGGCCCATAATCTCCAATATCTTGTGCAGCTGATCGTAAAAGTCGCGTCCCTTGAACAGCACTTTGCGACCTAGAATCTCTGCCAAAATGCATCCAACTGACCATATATCAACTGGATAGAACAGCCATACTGAGTTAGCATCTTTTACCGTCGGATACTACGCTGATGGCCGCGTATGCATATTTCTTTTGAATAACCACTTGCCAAGATGATTGTAGCTCTGTGGGTTGATCATGATTTCGGGAGCGCGATAGTAACGCGTAGTGACGTATTCCGTCATTGATGTTCCTTTCCCTTTGCCTTCCGTCCGCTGGAAGCCTCTGGCCATGCCAAAATCACAAATACGCAGATGGCAATCCTTGTTGACGAGAATATTGGCTGAACTCAAAGGGAAAAAATATTATTATCTACATTATTTTCGAATAATCTTTCTCGTACTTTGTATCAACGTACCTGGCTTCAAATCGCGATGAATAACGTCCGCCCCGTGTATAAACTTGAGACCAGACAGAATTTGGTACGTAAACCACTGTGCATGTACAGGCTGTAGCGGTTTATCAGAATGGATAACGTCGTGCAAACTCTAAATGATACTCTTAGCGTCAGTCAAAAGCCGGGTGCGTGGAAGCAATTTGTAGAAGGTTTAGCGACCACCTACTGCGTCCATGCAATTGAAGAACAGGTACAGCTCGTTAAAGTTATTGGGATCCTCGGCATCAATGTCATATAGATGAATTATCCGTGGATGACGGCCAAGATGTTCGAGCAGTTTTATCTCTCGCAAGCACCGTTTTGTGTGAGCATACTTATCAAATACACGATATACTTTCTTTATAGCGCAAAAGCGATTGTTCTCCAGATCGAAAGCCGAGCAGACTGTACCGCAAGAGCCGGAGCCGACCTTGCGAATGATTCGGTAGCGAGACTGATCAATAGTGAACGTTTCCGGTCCGCTTTCTACAGGTACGGTGCTGTATTTGGACGACATGAAATAATGGAATGCAGAGAAAAGCGAAAAGCATTTGCTTTTCCCGGGATGCTCGGGATAATGAAGTGAGAAAAGAAAATAAACTTCACGGAATCACTGCTGCTGCTGAAAAACAACAGCGATAGGGGCAAGATCGAAGGAAAGAGAAGAAGTGAATATACCGCAAATAACGATTGATCGAAATTGATGGAATAACAAATACGGCGGTCAGTACATGCAAACAATAGACCTTGACGGGGGGACGGCATGACATTTATTATTCAATATTCCTGCTGCTGTCAGTCCTGCTTCTTGTGCAACTTGTAAGGGGCCGCCACATGTTTCTCAGGGTGGATGGGGGCAAAAGTCGCAGGCACTGAGCCAATCAAACCGAACGATCTCGAAAACTTGGGATAGCTAACTTTCAGTGATCGTCGTCTTACGGTATGGTATTGAGTTGCTAGTAAGGTGATCTGTACACTTAGCGGTTGTCCATAGTATGTTTATACCTCGACTAGGTCGGCGTGGAGTGCAGCATTCACATCGTTCTTCCGTGATTCTTACGTGTTTTAGAAAACGCCCAGGCGTCTCTGTAGTTGACAAAGATATAGAATTCCTCCGTAGTAATTCGAAGCATAAGCCTGATGAATTTACAAGACGTGTGTGCTATATCTGTTGTAGGGGTTGATAAGCATGACTTAATGTGGATGAAAAATGCTGCAAAGGAGGCATGCGGCAACCCGTTCTCCAGAGTCCACGTTTCATGGCAGATACCAGCATTATTGCCGTGTGCTTTGCTTAGGCACCTATATACCAAATCTTTGGAGGATCTCCGAGAGCTCATTCCTTCGTCGTACAAATTTCTCACTGGTACAACTATCTCTGCATCTTCGCTAAAATGCGATGGAAAAGAAAATGCCACGTCGCGTTTCTCAACGGGGACAAAGATCCTCAGTTAGAGTGATGCCCAAGTAATTTTCTCGAAAGACTAGCTCGCTCTACCCACTCGGAGGATGTGAAAACAGGAACCCATATACATATGCCTTGTAGGAATGGAGCAGGCCCTGAAAACTTTGCCGCTAACTTCGTTCCGAATTACGCCCCGAGGCAAACTGTCATTGAACATGTGCATAAGGCTAAACTTTGGAGCGTGAGTTAATCTCCAGGTAAAAGTTTTTATCCATTTGGGCGAACCAACCAGCCGGATTACGGTCGCTACATGCTTTTTCCGATTTCCAAGTACCTGAAGCCGAAAAATGTAATGCTGCAACCTACACAGCCCTCATATAGATATATTCTGAAGCTTGCAGCATATGAGATCCTCTAACAAAGCTGCCACAAAATGCGGGCCCAAGAACTTATGCAGGCCCAGAAGCCTAAAGTACTCTTTTTGGCACAAAGCTGATTCTTGCAGTGTACATTAGAAGCTTGTTATATGTAATGACGTGAGACCTTGTTATTATTCACAGTATTTTGATATACGCGCAGCTGACGCCATCCGCGATTTTAAGTTTCTAGCTCTTTCTGTTCTAGCTGCGACGGCTGCAACGTGCATACAAAGATGCACAGACTTCTGCTCGGTGAGTAATCATTTATTCTTTACATGCTGTAAGCGACTGGAGACCTTAGCTATGTCTGCAATGATGTATTTTAATCTCGAGGCTAATCAGGTTGTGCGTTGGCTATAGCTGAGACTACTGCTCGTTATCGAAAAGATATGGAAATACGATATTCGCCAAGATAGGCGAGTACAGGAGTCTTGTTGAACATCATACTCAATGTCGACATAGAGCTAGACAAGGCATTGTCTCTGCCCTGAGAATCCCGTAGTCAGAAATTCTAAGTTTTCAAGTGGACAGAGCGTATCGGGAAGACCAGTGTAAAAAGTGCGTACAAGATGCATGCATGCATGCATGACATCCATCATTGGTAAAGAAAGTCAATGTTTCACGAAACTTTTCCATTGTGGAGAGACAAGCAGCTGGCAAGGAGTCTCAAGCTTATTGCCCTCCTGAGGTTGCTTTGCTCGCTGCGTGCGTGCACTACCCCTGGCTGCCAAACGACCCGGAACACAAGTTTAACCAAATTAAGGTTACGTGACATCTTGCAAGTACAGTTCTTTCATGCCAGCGGCATAAAGTCATCCAGATAATAGTACTGAGCTTCTCTATATAATTTGGCTTAACTACGTGCCGCTATTTTTACATCGTTCCTATATTCCAACAAGAGCGTCAGTTGCAGTAACTAGGAGCACAGCAAAATGCATCTGAAGTTTAATGGCTATGGTTTGTGAAACGTGTGTTCCTCTTAAAGGACGATGATGCTCGGCTCTTCGGAAACTAATCCCTTTTTTCCACCTTTCCCACCCAAATATGACAGTAGACTGGCTAGGAGAAGAAGAACGACTTACCTTGCCTCAGCTTGTAAACAAGGTATAGCGGATATATCGTCCCCTTCTACGCATAAATATGTAATCAGGCAGTTTTTTTCCTCAGTCCATGGCCGATGCCGAGACTATCGTCTCCGATGACGAGTTGAAACAAAGGACAACGCGCCACTTTAACACTTTGCTTAAACACTATTCAAGCAGACAAGAGAAAAACGATGAAAGGCAGGCAATCAAGCTTATGAACCGGCTTTTTGCGGCTACCAGCAGATCCATGGAGTCTGAAGCCGACCAGCAGCGCCTTGCTTTGCTCAAGAGCTACATGTCCTGCTTGATTGGCACAAGTCTAGGTGCTGACGAGTTCTTGGAACAAGAGAACCTTGGCGAAGAAGAAGGAGAGGGAGAAGAAGATGAAGAAGATGAAGAACAACATAGCCAGCATGCGCTTTCGTGGGCCGACGTTGCAGCCCGCCACGAAAGCGAGGAGCAAGAATATCAACAACTTCGCAGCGCACACGATGCTGAACGCCGTGCAGTGCGCCGAGAACACGCTCGACTCCGTCAAATCGCTGCCCAACATGTAAACCAGCCCCAGGAGGAGGAAGCAGACTATGGATGCTTCGAACCAGACTTTTTGCATGACTTGCCAAGTGACACTTTCTGCATGCCCATCTTCTTCCCTTCAGAAAAGAGTTACCATACTTTCATTTCGGCTTTGAAATCTGCGCAAGAAACATTGTATGTCTGCGTGTTTTCATTGACGGATAACACGACTGCTCGGGCACTCAGCAACGCAATGGAGCGCGGAGTGGATGTCAAGCTTATTTCGGACAATGGACAGTTGGACGCAAAAGGTTCCGATGTCGTACGACTTAACGAAGATTACGGCATCCCCTTGAAGCTGGATAATGGGTAAACCCACTTGCTCTGCCTAATATTAGATAATCAGAGAAATACTAACGACCTGTGTGCAGCGACGCTTTCATGCACAACAAGTTTGCTGTTATTGACAAGAGAATTGTTATTACTGGAAGCTTCAACTGGTCAATTGGGTAGGTTATTTACAACGTTGTAATGCGTCTCAGTGTCCCATTGACATTATTATTTCTATTAGTGCACGCTTCAATAACAAGGAGAACGTTTTGATTACAAACATCGAGTCGGTTGTACAAGCATACACTGAAGAATTTGAAAAGCTCTGGGACATGTTCTAAATAAAATGGTTGCATTTATCTTGTTTTCAGTTTTGACATGAAATATCGCTGGCTCCAGCATGTTTTATTATGACCGATTCTGGTACATGAATACTGACAATGCGCGGAGAAGATATGCTTTTCAAGCTGTTGGATTTCGGTGGATCCCTCTCCCGTTACTTTTTTCATCGCAGGCACTACATATGTACTTTAAGTCTGGTTGGCATATTCAGGACCGAACCATGATTACAGGTTTGTTCTTACGCATAGATGCTGTATCTGGTGCGGAAAATCTGACTTATAGGGAAACATTGTATTGTACATAGATAAAACTGTATGTACGAGGAGTGAATACAGAGTTTCTCCCCGAGGACGGAAGGAAATGCATCCATGTATACATAGTCTGCACCGTTGCCTTGGCAGAAAATGCCAATGCGTGGATTAATCCAAGCTGGAGCTGGTAGGACCACCTGACCTCTGAAATTTTTGCCATTATTTGCTGGTTGCAAATATGTGCTCTGCGTCACGTCGGTCCAGATGTTACATATCTAAGCGGAAGAAAACAAAGCCATGATACGTACAGGATGTTGTCTTGAAGGATTGCGGTTGTCGATGTAGCTTCTCCGGATGGTACCTGCGTGCAACGTTGAGCTAAAGGGTATATCAATGCTGTTAAGAAGAAAAAAAAATAAACCTCGCAGAGGGCAATAACGTTATTGATGATCACCGCCACTAAACTGCCGACAGCTCGCATATCACATATAAGACAATTCGATATCGTTTGGATAGTTTCCGGTTTACATTTGATGGCGAGTGAACTATTGTGTATGTCAGAGTGAGCAGTGTCCCCATTCCAGCGCGCCAAAATTGGATCCCACACTAGAGATCTTCAGTGGAGCGCTAAAAGGCCGAACCGATTGTTTCGTTCGCGGAGAGAAGCCGTATTACGTGCCTCTGCCCGTTTTCTCTCTCCCTTTTTTACTTTACTCGTCGAGACATTCATCATGTTTTGGCGCTTTGGATTCCAAAACCCGTCAGCAATTGACACTCTCTTGGATCGTGAAGATATCGAGCTGGAAGATATTCTGGAGGAAGAAGATCTCTTGCAAGAAGCCAAGTCGCACAATCAGAAGCTGGTTGATTTGTATCCTTTTTTTCACCTATAGTTTGGGGAAATCGGCTGCAGAGGGTGCTTGTGGGGAAGAGGAGTAGGAATGCTACGTACAGGGTAGGCGGACACGAGCACGCGTTTATGTGTGTACATATATAACAGGGAAGAAGCAACTCTTAAGAGAGAGATGCTGGTTCCGAATGCTCACCCTCCGCCTTGTCGCAATGCTTTTGCAAGCACAACATTGTCATCCTTAACCTTTTGTTGCTTACAGTCTTTGCAGGCCAGAAAACTTGGAAAAGCTGCTGAATTATATTACTGCGACTGACCTGGACGAGAGTCGACGATTCAAGTATGTGATATGATCACAGAGCTACAATTATATAGGCTGCTAATCCGTGTCCTTCTTTCTAGATACCCGTTTCTTTCATGCGAGATTATAGCATGCGAAATTCCTCAGATTGTGGATGCTATTGTTCTGGAGCGGAAGGAGCTTTTAGAATCATTCTGGTCATTCTTGGATCGTCCTGCTCCACCGAGACGAAGTGCAGCTGCAGCTGCAGCAACAGATGATGATCAGGCACAGGCGCAGCGTAAAGAACACCAAGAAGAAGCAGAGGAGCAGGATAAACCTGTAGGATTGGATTCCCTCCAAGCTCAATATTTCTGCAAGACTATCAGCGTCTTCCTCACGAAGCGAACTGCAGAGGTGAGTAAGAGAGCGTGGACGCATTGGCATCACACAAGCCAAGAAACGGGGGAAATTTCGGATCCTACTATTTTCCGATCAGCGTAAACTCGTACGCAGAGAGAGATAGAGAGAGCTAATGCGAATTGTTAACATAGGTGCTTGAGTTTATCAAAGCTAAGCCTGAGAACTTGGACCGTATCTTGGCTCATTTGCAGACTACCGCTATCATGGATCTGTTGTTGACTTTGGTTCGCGTGGAAGAATTGTCAGAAGGAAAGGGAATCGTACAGGTAAATAAGTTGGTAAAACAAATAGAAAGGCATGTAAACTCACATGTAGCATTTCAGTGGTTGAGCGATCACGGTCTTCTTGACAGTCTGATAGAGCGGCTGGACCCTTATCTGGACAGCGAGGTATCTTATAAAGATACTTTCTGTAATTAACGATCTGCTGATTCTATGCAATCTTGTAGGAGCACTCTGTCGCGCAGCAATGCATAAGCGAAATCATCCGCATATCGCAGACGAGTCTTGTTGAATCACCAAGTATCGGCCTAAACGATCTCATCATCGATCTAAAGAGGTATAAATATGAATATCTAATCTGGAGTATCTGAATTTCTGACCGATAATCACTAGTGAGCGTGTAATACGAAAGTTGACAAAATACATGCTCGATGCAAAAGCGCCCAATTCGACTTCGACGCTCATCAACGGCGTAACAATTATCATAGATTTGATCCGGCATAACAATAGGTCAGTACACTGCACAGAACAATGGCAGAGATATTCTAAAGAATTATGCTTGCAGCGACATGGATAATGATCCGATGCTCAACGGTGCCTACGGATATTCCAACACCATGGTCCGTCAGACTTCAGTATCGCTGGCAGATATGCTCAAAGTCTTGGCGGACCATGTCGGCGACTTTAAGAACTTGCTCATCCATCCTCGCTCAGTAGTATGTCTATCATTTCTTTTAAAAAAGTTTGCTGTGATGGGATCATTCAAATGTATTGTTATCACAGAGCACACCAATGAAGACGACCCTCGGAGAACAATTACCCCTTGGCTTCGAGCGCCTAAAGATCTGCGAACTCTTTGCTGAGTTGCTCCATTGTTCCAATATGACCAACCTAAACACCGTTTTCGATGACGAAGGTTCTGAGCAGAATGAAGCTTATGAGAAGGATGAAAACAACAATGCTGCTCAGCAACAGAACCAAAGTGAAAAGGAGACAGCGGAAGGAAATCAGCAGCAGCAGCAGCAGCTAGGCACCGATTCTAAACAGTCTTCAGAGTCATTACATGCTGACGATGGAAAGACCACTGTTGCTGCTCAGCAAGAAGAGGAGGAACAGAAGAAGGAGTCCCAGCAGACTAAAGATGATTCAAAAGCAAAGGAGAGCAACGATGAAGATCTAGGACAAGAGAGCAAGGATGAACCCATTGTAACTCTAGAGCATGACGGAAGCAAGGTTACTATTGGAGATTATCTTAAAATTCAATTTGTTGAGCATCGCGTCATGCCAACCTGCATCGTAAGTTAAAGATATACATATACAATGCAACGTAGTATTAATGAGTATGAATGGAAAATAGGATCTGTTCTTTGCATTCCCATGGAACAATTTCTTGCATTATGTGATATATGACATGCTACATCAAGTATTCAATGGACGTATGGATAAAGGATACAATCGGCATTTGGCCATCTCTGTCTTCAAGGATGGCAAGCTTACCGATCGCATGGTTGCGTCACAAAAGGAAAACGATGAAGAATGGTAAAATCTGTTTGTGTCTATTGTAGTGTATGATCTTGTATGCTAAAAGGAATGTACAGTGCAAAGCCAAAGGGAATGCGACTCGGCTATATGGGTCATCTGACATTTATTGCTGATGAAATTATCAAACTTTTCGAAGGGTATCCGGAAACCATTGTAAATCATATCAAGGATGACATTGATCTCCAGAGCTGGAACGAATACTGCGCCAATCAATTGCGAGAGACTAAAGAGCGAGATCGTCTGCCATTGGCGGGTCCTAGACCAAATGATGGAATGGATGCAGCTACGGATGAAGATGAGGAAGAAGAAACACTGGAAGGCACGGCCGCTAGCCAGGTACGAGTGATAGACTTATGGGTTCAATCAAGTTTTTGTAACGAAATTGCATCCTAGTATTCTCGTTACCTCGCTCAACACGCTGACGGAGGACTAGATGACGATGAAGATGAGGAGACTGAAAACTGGATCACGTAAGGAAGATAGGGAGTTGTTTCTGGAGAGATGGTCCTAAGAGTTGATCTTTATGCAGCGGCAGAGCTGATTACGACCGAGAATACTCCTACGGCGGAGCTTTCGGGGCAGAGCAGATTGCAGCCCACCGCATAAACAGCACACGAGACGAACTGGATGAAGATGAAGAATATGGCAGCGACGAGGATGAGGTAAAACGGTGATAAATGAATAAATAAGAGGCAATTTATCTGATGAAAGAAATTCATATATAGGAGTCTGGCAGAATGCCTGCAGACTGGTCAAGAAATTTCGCGCCTTTCCCTCAAAACAACATGCTGCATCGCACACAGAGCCATTTGCATGAGAATGAAGACGAAGGAGCTAACGACAGTGAATTCTTTGAAGGTGAATCCAGCGGTAAAGCACAGGAAGATGAGGATGATCCTTTTGGAGACTTTACAAGCTGCGAGGACCAGGGCAACAACCAAGATTGGAACAACTCGTTTGCTGACCACTTTGAAAGTATACATATTTCTGATGGCAATAAAACGACCACAGCTTCCCAGCATCCACAGCAACAACAACAACTACAATCTCAGAAGACAGATCAACCTATAAAGAACGAACAAGACTATGTTCGCGCCATCAAGACAAAGGAAGAGCAAGATGTCAAACTTGCGAAAGAATACAGTCCTGAAGAAGAACAGCAAGGCGAAATCTAAAGACCCTACAAAAACCCCGAACACATTGTATGCTCACTCTACACTGTCGTCGTCGTCGTCGTCGTATCTGTCTCCCCTCCTAAAGATCCTGTAGAATTTTCTTTATCATTTCTCTTTTTGCTTTACTCTTCTTTACACATTTTTTTCTTTTTCATCAACCCGCCCGCCAGCCATGTATTTCGTCTCGATCTCTCTCTCTCTTCTCTTTTGTCTCTATCAACACCCGCTGTAGTTTGTTAGTGGAATAACACACAAGTAATCATTACGTGTCCTTTTATATATATACTCTAGCTAAAACTCGACACGTCTGATAAACTCTTTAAAAGACTGAAAGAATGGATAAATCAAAGTTTTTAATAACTTTTGGCAGAAGACAACTCCTTTTTCATCGTCAAGGTAGCACATAGACGTCATTGTTGATCAATTTGATCAATCAACGCACGTTGCCCCAAAAAATATATCTCTGCACTGTGACCCCGGAACTGTGCGAAAACATACTTCACAGAACTACAAATCATCGTATATATCACTAAAAGTCGATCTGGAGGGTTAACAGAGTGCGTGAATTGGTGGTAGATGCTAGATTGCTATCTGACCGCGGAAGACTGTCTCCTCTGGCAGCAGCAACGGTATTCATCGGGGAGATGGTTGGGGGAGAATTCTACTTAACAACAGCCTCGTGTTTTTATGCTTTTTCGCAACACTGCGTGCGAGTGCAAGGGTTTTTGAAAGCAATCAACAAGAAGAGGTGGTTGGGTTGGTCTGTGCGTGTGCGTTGTTTGCGCTGCTGGTGGTGCTAGTCGAGCTATACGTTTTGTCGATCGTACGTTTGAAGCGGCGACGATTGTGGTTGATCGGCCGACTCTAGATGTGCAACCGATATTCTATGTGAAATTTTGGTCGAGAAGCTTCTGTGCCCAATGAAAGATCAGGCACAGACGCCCATTATGATGTAATTGACGACCGCGCGACCGGCGGCGGGACAAAATGCAAACCGGACAATTCGTTTTTCCCCCCTTCCTTTCCATCCTCCTCCTCCTTTCAAGCTAGCTTTCTCTCTCTCTCTCTCTCTCTCTTTCTTTCTTTCTTTCTCCCCTTTTCTCGAAAACCCAGTTGCAGTGCCTATGAGCTCGTTCCCGACCGAAAATGGTTTGCGATTTGGCGTTCCACGAGTGAGCGACGCTGTTTAACTGAAAAACAATTTCGAACGCTGTTGCATAGAACACTTACCAAGCAGCCCGCCCATGGCCGTACTGCCGCTGAACCCGAGTGCAAAACTCGATCAGGAGCCGAATCCTTTCGAGCAGAGTTTCTCGTCGTTGTCGACAGAGGGTGACGATAGGCGTGACACGACCACGGCCCGATCCGCCGCGCGAGCTGCAAATGATGATAGCGCTACTAGTAGTAAGAATAACGACAATAGCCACAGCAACAGCAGCAGTGATAGCAGTGACAATGGTAGCAGCAGCAGCGGCCCTTCGTCGGGTGGTGATCATACGACGACAACAACGACAAGGACGATTGCGGATAAACCTTCCTTACCGTCCGTGGCTGATCTCACAAGTCCTGTGCCAGCGCCGCCGCTCATTGGCGGTGGAATTCTGCCTAAAGACGTGACAAACCATCTCGCATGGGACTCGTTGCGAACAGGACCGCTTTCGCCGTCCATGCTTCAAGGACCGCTTAACCCGGCCGAGTTCTGCACCATCGCTGTAACCAATCCTGCCGTGGTTCCTGCGCCCTACCTCTCTGCTGCTCAGAGACCTCCCCCTCTCATGGACGGTGTAGGCATTGGTAAGTAAAGAATATATGTATTTGTAATATATCAATAGGTTGCTGACATACTATACTCCTTCAATGATGAACAAAAGACCCCTTATCCACCACTTCTACGTTTGGTGTACCCACCATGCAACGCCAAAGTAACACCTACACTAGTGCGAGATCGTCGTCGCTGAGCAGCACAGCGAGTGTACCCAGCTTGACTTCGACCGCAACCGTCGGAGAGTCCGTGTCTGCAGAGTCGACGACGACCTTGACAACATCGAAACCTAGTCCTCCCTCTTCTACCTCTTTTTCGCGACGAAACCCCCGGCGAAAAGCAGCGGCAGCAGCGGCGGCAGCTGAGCAACAGAATAATCAACAAGACGAAGAGGCGCCGAAAGCCGCGCCGAGAAAACGAGCACGAACAAGTGCTGGAAAGGAGGAAGATGACGAAAAGCGGCGAAACTTTTTGGAAAGGAACAGAATTGGTAACAATAAGCTGGAATTTGCATAGCAAAAACTTTTTAGCTAATATCTGCTTTGCCAGCCGCACTGAAATGCCGCCAGCGCAAGAAACAGTGGCTCAATGATTTGCAGAAAAAGGTCGAGTGCCTGACAACTGATAATGAACAGTTGCAAATGCAGGCCAATACGTTGCGAGAAGAACTCATCAACCTAAAGACACTCCTTCTTGCACACAAGGATTGCCCTGTATCGCGAGCTCAGGAAGCCGCCACCGGTGCCGGTGCTAGTCCCATTGCGTGCTCTTCTTCTGTGTCACCACCGCCGCCACCACCAGCAACAACGACGATGCAGCAGCACCACCACCACCACAGTGCTGTCATGTCCTTCTCCGTTGCATCGCAGCACCACCAACCCCCGCCCGCAGCTTCTGCCCCTAGTCTAGTGGCTGGAACTGCTGGCGTGCTGAGATTCTAGCCACTCCTCTATCAATTATTGTCACAATCGAACACCTCCCTTCCACACACACACACACACATAGGCGCACACATCCGCCTCCCCCACCTTTTGACTTTACATGTATTGTCTTTCTTTACTGTAAATATTTGACTCTACGAAATTGAAGCTTTCTCTCGCTTTTTAACACTCTTGCTTAACTATAATCATTTTCTTGTCCGAGGCTGCTGCGAGTATAAAGGAGTAGTTGGAAGAAGGAGGAATAACTACACAGTCAAGTCTCTTTACACTAGACTTGTCACCGCAGTTATTTGAACAAAAAGCCACGCTTTCTACATTTAACGTTGCGGTTCCTGAGCTAGCACTAAATGAGAGCAGAAAATAAAAGGTACCGAAACCCAGTTCCCAGGAACAGATATCACGAGTCAGGGCAGGGACGAAGATCGCAACATGCAAAAGCCTTGTGACTTGACGGCAGGCCGTTTGTGAGTTTGTACGTATTTTCCACCGTTCGTTATCACAAGATTACGTATTGTATAAATAATGATACCTGCCTTGACATTGATTGCTCTAATTGTATTTCGCTCTTGTCATTGAGTAAGACATCGCAGCGGGGCAGATATCGTATCTCGCTCCACTCGCATTAAGGAGTATCTACAGGATGCTGTACTTGTGCAAACAAAGTTTCCAGTGATTACTAATGTGATATATATATATATTATGCGCAGTTATGCGCAGTTATGCGCAGCATATTATTATGTACTTTGTTTCAAGTGAAAATGAAGTAACATTTATGCAAAAAAATTGCTACATACAATGGAGAGGAGCAATGCGCGCTAAAGATCATGTCAGTCTAATGGTTACTAAATATTCGTGATCCTTGACTGGTAAAAGCGTGTTCCTATTTACTATTAATTCCTCCCAGTAAGTCATTATATTATAAGATTCGGTAATTGCTGTCGAAAAGGAAGACCTGTTTGAAAAGATTAAACCTTAGCCAAGAGAGAGAAAACTTATCCTTGCTTTCTATTACAACTTTGCGAGGCGCAAGTTGCTTCTTAGAAACATTCTTCCTCCGCAACAGCTGTGTACCTGAAGATGCCAAGCATTATTGAGACATGCCAGCAAGCTGCTTGGACGGCAAAAGTATTAAGAACTATGTAGAGTAAGAGAGACGCAAATGCCTCTTCCTTTTTTTCTACAAAAGAAGCATATTACGGCGGCGGCAACGGCAAAAGTTCACGTAATATTGACGCCAAGTCTCTTCACTTGTATTAGAATATAGAAGCGAAGGCAGATCTTGTGCATTTAGAGGGGGAGGCAAGAAAGAACTGGGGGTGGGGGATTGTACGTAGCTGTCGAATGAATTCATTGGTGGGTGGGGGGAGAAAGGCGAATTGCAAGAGCAAGAAGGAGGAAAAATTGTGAGACAAGAAAGGGGAGAAGGAAATGCATTTCAGTATATATGGCGATTTCGTCAATTGCTATTAGCCAATTTACAACGCACGCACGTACACTTTATCTATCTATCTCTTTCTTTCCCGCGGATTTGTGTATATTCCTTGCATGCTAAAGATCTAAAAAAAGGTTTCATTGAGCAAAGTTTGGTCCATGGATCTGCAGGAATATGCATCGTTGTCAAGGATGTGCAATTTTGAATTAAAATGCGACCTTTTAGCGGAAAGACATGGGATCTGTAAGGGGCTCCCTTCTACGTAGAATCTCACGCGCATATATATATGTATATATATATAAAGATTTTGTGGAGAGATAGGAAGAGGAATCATCCGTCTTTTTTTACCTTCTACTTTACAATTTTTACAGACCTTTTAATATGCTACAATCACATGTAATTAACGTTCTTCCACGACAAATCATGACTTCACTGTGGGCGGCCCAGGAAACACGCATATCTGTAAGCTGTAATTGACAAAAAACATCAGTGGCAAACATTTGGCGGAAGTACTTATTTTTCACTACTCCAAAGTTATCGCATCTGGCATCGGCGATCAAAAATACAAATTACAAACATCCCTTCCACAAGGAGCAGGAAATGCCGGTAGCAAGCTCACCTACATTCCTGTGCTCCGAATTACCCGTTCGATATACGCACATTCTGCGGCTGCTATCGACAATGTCTCCAGATGCGCTTCGATCGCCCATTATCCGCTACGTTGCACACAGCTATTTACATGATATTTGCACGCTCTTGCATCCATCCCTCCAATCAACGTCTGATCAGGCATTCCGAAACATGTTAAAGCGTTTGCGCCAGCGTCAAGCAGCCAACTTGATCCGGCTGAGATATGCATTGTCAGCATTCCCGGTCCTCATGGATAACATCAACACTATCAGCTTCGGCATCCACATCCTACTTGGTAAGTAGTCTCATGCATAGATGGGTGTGCGCCAACATGGGCTCCTATCTTTTATTTTTTCCTTAACATTTTATACACAAGCTCCTTACTAACATCCCCCCCAAAATCTAGATCAACATTTATCTTGGTCAGATAAGAACGGGAACCAGACACAAGTTGTGAACCCCATCGATGTGGCGAGCACAGCCATTCAGGACGCTCGAGCTACATGCTCTGCTGCGCTCGGAAAGCCGTCACCAGAGATACATCTTGTTCCCAAGGCGGCAGCAGACGATAGACGGGAGCTCACGTTCATACCCAATCTGCTTCACCGCATTATTTACGAATCAACACTCGTCACCCTGAAAGCACACATTGCTCGACAGCAGAAGCAAGAACTGCTGCAGGGTAAGCGACATTCATGGCTGCGAACAATCTTAAAACGAGGTTCAGAAGAGGAGCCTATCGCAATGCATGTATTTGGCGGACCTACCAGCGTCGGGTTCCGGCTTACCAGCTCTGCGCCGCTGCTACCTAGCGATCTCCAGGCAGGCATCCCACGCGATCCGCTAGGCATCCCCACGTGCGCTTCAGTGCTAAGCCAGACCAAGGCCAATACAGTTGAAAAAGACGACCACTATCCGGAGGGTTTGGTCGAATGGGAAGCCATGAGCGGCTGGCGTTCTGCTCAGGCACTCGCGAGCCATTTCGGCGGGAACCTCGACGTTGTATCCGTGGACGGACTCGGCACATCCGTCTACCTTGCACTCGACCGCGATGCGGCGCTGCTGGAACGGTACCCATCGCGAAGCTTATCCTCTGCCCATCGCCTGTTGCGCCACCACGGGCGTATCTCTGCTGCTGCTGCAGCCGCGGCTGCAACTACTGCATCGCCACTTACATTGCAGGCCGCTTCTGTGCAACTCGATACCTTCCTCAGCGCTATTGCTAATCCCGGCCTCAACAATATCCATCCAACTCCTTTGCATCACCACCACTCTGTTTCGCTATCTGCAGCCGTCGGCCATGCATAAGCAAAGAGCGTTGCGTACTATAACCAGTTTAATGTAATTCACTTTTCAAACTGTCGTCCAGCCATTATATCGAGTATACCACTTTTACATTTTGTTGCTACACATCGTACATGTTTGTTACCCATACACCTTACTTGTAATACAGAAGGATAAAAAAGTTCCTCTTTACATTTTTTCCCTTTTGATTATGACCGCAAAGTGAGAGGCGTGCGCAAGGGGACATTGGGGGAAGGGGTATTGCATTATTGACCGCGCTAGACGTTTTACGTTTGTAAAGTTTCGTTCGGTTTCTCTCTTCTTGGCGCATTGCCATGTACCATCGAAGCGTAGGCATCAGGGCCCCGTACTCAACATCATTGCTGCTGTGAAATGGGTCCTGTTATCGTCCTCCCTTCCCAAGCAAGCAGCCAAGCGCCGCGCAGATGCTGCTGGCAATGTGACGCTAAAAAGTTGCACAAACAGCTTAGAAAAAAGAAGCTTTGACGCTAGTTGTATTATGGCAACTAGTTCTATGTATACAGCGCACACACAAAAGCCATACACTCTGTCAGCGATTCCCGCTGTCCAAATTTTTCCACAGATTCTTTCTAGATTTCGTATATGTTTTGTGCAAAAACTTAACGACGCACCTCCTGAAAACTTTCCTCCATTCGAACTTTACAATTTGTTTCTAGCATGGTCTCTGAAGGGTACGCCTATTACTGTGATTTCTGCAAAAACACCTTCTTTAACTCTGCCGACATTTCACAAGGACAATGATAAGTAAGTCCTCACAAGCAAGTATGTACTCCTTCTCCCTACAATCGACGCAGTTGTCTGGGAGCTTCCACCTGCACCGTGTAAATTTAATACGGTATAGACAGAGGAGGTTGGATTGCACCAGCTGCTACTGGTGCTTGTGGCTAAATCTCCTACTTGTTCTCGTAGAATCGACTCTTTGCTGCTACTGGGATATAAACTCGATGTACTTATAAATATCATGGGATTCTCTAGTTGTTTTATCTTTAAATCATTGTCTCTTTCCGGACTTCCAGATATGAACATGTGAAAGGAGCTCATCGAGATAAAGTATCCATAATGTACTAAAATACTCACATGGCAATACAAAATATAATTAGTTATTATATCGTACGCCATGCGCCTCCAATTCCTTACGGTCGTCCTCTGCCTTATTGCGCGCCTTAGCTTCTCTTTGCTCTGCCCAAGGGTTTGAGGAATTAATGGAAGAATCGATTGACAATTGCATGAAAAAAGAATGTGGGAAGTCCTAAATCTCGAAACACGCTTCCCGAGGATACTCCCGAGTGTGCGAAGAAATGCTTGAGTAGGCGGTAATCTGCGGAAGCGACCGTGGCAGAATGCACAGGTAAACCTCTGATGACTTGTTTAATGCAAAGTCCACATACAGCCGATATAAACACAAGCTATAGATGCTGAGCATATTCCTCTTCAAGTTTTGCCAGTGACAATAAAGCAGCCATGTGTATCTTCTCAACTTGATCATTTCAAGTCGGTTAATGGAAGGACAACAGGTCGATCTTTACTATTCACAGTTCATTTTCCCTAGGCCTTTCAGAAATAGTTGTGAATTGTTATTTTTCCGTGGTTTCCGGTAGCAAACTGTCTCAGACAGCACTCTTTGTACAGAACACAAGCTATACGGTGTGAGATGGCTCCTTGACTTGAAACCAAGTCTTTATGATGCAAATATTTATATACACCTGCGTCTCCCCGCAATCAACTTAAGCCCTGGAAACATCGCTCTGAAGCATGAAAATTCGAAGGCTTCTAAATAGACGCTACAAGGCTTCAACGGAGCGGCATGCAGTAAAAACATTAAGATATGGCACCGCTGTCGACGAATGCTGTGTGTGGCATTGTATAGCTACTTAGCGAGATCTAGCAAACATAATTATTGGCATTAACTCGACTTCAGTGCAATACATGACAAAGACGTATTGACGGCAAAGAATTGCTCTTCTGCTGCGTGTATACACGGTTACAGCGTTTTTGCATTGTTTCACCGAAGATACTGTAAATGCCGACAGCACTAAAGTGGTAGCTAATAGAACAAACTCTTGGCGTCCCGCGACGAGTACAACAACGTTGTTGCAATGCGAACCGCATTCTTATTCGGTTTCTTCCTGCTGGGACCTGCTGTACTCGCTCATGACCCTCACGAGCATATCGGTGGCAACCAGCAGCTCGTACTCAGTCTTTCGGAATCGAGCACGGTAAAAGAAACGGAAACTGCTTATGGAAAGAGACAACATTGCAGGAATGTTGAGCATTTTCACCCCCACAGGCAGACTCCATTCTTGCCAACCACGACAAGGTCGATGAAGAGAACGCGCATGTCAAACAGTTCCAAGGCGATACACTAGCCTATGTCACGCCTTGGAATAACAGAGGTTAGTCATTCAGTTCATATTAGGAGCACCTGCAAAGCGTTGCTGACGGTATGACTCCCAAAGGCTACGACGTTGTCAAAGAATTCAAGGGAAAATTTGACTAGTGAGTGTATCACTGCAAAAGACCGAGAATGCGTACTTAGCTCTTTGCTAGTGTATCGCCAGTGTGGTATTACATTGAACGCCGCGGTGCAGAAGATGACTATGAGTTTTTTGGAGATCACGATGTCGATCACGGCGCAAGTATCACATATCTACCAATTATCTTTGTATATGTAAAATCCTCATACTCTTACAACGCTGCAGTGGATGGATCAAGTCCGAGGAGAAATCAACGGCCGCGCAGTAGGCAAGATCGTGCCTCGATTCCAGTTTCGAAACTGGAACCTGCAAGACTACCAGGCATTTGCTTCTAACAACGCGAAGGAAGGCCACGTCCTGGCTGAACGGATCATGGAATACGTGCTGTATGTAAATATTTACTGTGTTTAGTTCCAAATCATCAAGGATCATTCTTTGCTAACAGCTTATCGCAGGGAACACGATTTTGATGGTATCGTGCTAGAATGCGGCTACCCTACCCTGTTCCCGCATTTCATCAAAAACCTTGCCTTGGCACTACATCATGGTGACAAGGAACTCATCGTTGTGATACCGCCGATCCGCACAGACGAACACAAGCAAATGATGGATGCTGACATGTTTGAAATGCTTGCTCAGGTTATCGACAAGTTTAGCATCATGACATATGACTACTCGAGCCACTTGCCGTACGTACATACATGCATCTCCACCTGAAGCATATAACTTAACGTCGTTGTCATTGTTAGAACCGGCGGGCCGAATGCTCCAATCGATTGGATTATGGATAACATTGAATGGCTCACAAACGATGACAATGCACACAAGCTCCTTGTCGGTCTCAACATGTATGCCATGGCGTATCACACCGAAGGAGCAGCGATGCCGGAAGCGATGCTGCTCAGAGACGTTCTTGCAAAATTGCCAGGCGCCGAGCTGGTGTGGGACAAGGAAAGCGAAGAGCACTGGTTCATTAGTCCAAAAACCCATACAAGAAAGATTTGGCTGCCTACCCGCAAGGTATTACGTTTAAATATTCAAAAGCTAACAATGCTTTACCTCTAACATTTTTTATCCAGTCGATCAAGAATCGGATCCACATTGCTGAAGACTATGGAGGTAAAGCGATACCCCAAACCAAAAAAAAAATGAAACGAATGCGTGCCTGACTACTAGAAATCTTTTACATTACAACAGTCGGCCTGAGCTTGTGGGAAGTCGGACAAGGACTAGACTATTGGGTAAGTCGTCGGTTGCGTAGTAGAAGAGGAATATTTTCTCTGTATTAAGACGAAATTGATAGTACGATTTATTTTAAGGGTGAAGAAAATAAACGGAAAGAAGGGTCTTGTTCGATACAACAACAAATGCTATGTACAATTCTTTTCAGGAAAAAAAACAGGTATGGTAGTAATACAAATAGATACATTAGATCTTTCTCTCTTTAGACAGGCGAGTCGGCTCTAACGGGTGGCATGCACTTGTCGTCTACGCTGCGTACGAGGCTTCCGGTTTCGCTGCTGTTGTCGGTCGTCACCGGCTGGGGCGGCGCAAAGTCGCGAGCTGTGACAGGCGGCATGTAATACTCATTACCGTTGTTGTAAGCGGCTGCTTCTCCGATAGCCAAGCTGTTGGTAGTACTTCTGCAGATCGGCGGCGGTTCATATAGGTCGACGCTCGAGAGACATGGGTTGCTGCTGTCCAGTTCATTGGTGTTAAAGTTGACAGCTTCGGGGGCTGCAAGGAACTCTGTGATCCACGGATGTTCCAACAACTCTTGTGCCGTCGGCCGCTTTGCCGGGTTGCGAGTGAAACACTTTTTCAAGAAATCGATGCCGAGAGTTGAGAGCTGCGATGCATCTGGCAACGGCGGGTGGCCAGTCACCACGTGATACATGACCGACCACTCATTCTCGAGTGTGCTCCACGGGCGTCTTCCAGTAGCCATCTGCACTATGCAACATGCAAGCGACCAGATATCCATCGACCCTTTGCGCCCGGTATCGCCGCCCGTGATGACTTCGGGCGCCATGTACATTGGCGTGCCTGCCAAACTGTTGACATTCATGTTCATGGTTGTCTTGCTTCCCATCGTCTTTTGCCCTTTGGCTAAAATCTTGGCCGCACCGAAATCGGAAAGTTTAATGTTGCCTTGATAGTCAAGAAGGATATCTATGAAATTCCGAATCTTTTGTGTGAGAGAGACATATTTATCTCACAGAACAGGACAGACTTGAACTTGGACTTACTATCTGGCTTGATATCTCGGTGAACAATGTTGTTTTCATGCAAGTATGCAAGACCTTTAAGGAGTTGATACGCGTAATTTACAATGTAATACTCGTCTTCGATTCTGCCTCCGTGATCCAGCAATGCTCCCAAACTACCGTTCTCGCAATACTCCATGAATATGTAAACCTTGTCACGATGCACTTCCATGCCAAAATATTGCACGATATTCGGATGATTCAACATGGCCATGACGTTCATTTCTTCCTTGATAGCCTTGTGCATAGCAGATAGTGAATTTGAATCCGGGAACCTAATTTCCTTGACAGCCATCATGCTTGACGTATCGAGATTGATGGCCAGATACACGTAGCCAAAGGTGCCCGAGCCGATAAAGCGGCCTTGCTGCCATCGAAATGAGATATTTGACGAGGAGGGTGCAAGGAACACGAGCGACTGGTCTTCTGGTTTTTGATCATCAAGCACCTTGCCCACGATGCCGCGGTCCTGCTCGCTGCGATTCCGGCTAGCTTCCAGCTCAGATATCTTCCGCATCCATACATCACGGATATACGTGACACCTGCTGCACCTGAAGCGCTGTCCGCACCGCTTCCAAACGCCGAAGTAGTGATGGGTTCGTTGGGTTTTTTAGTCATGTATGAATTGCGCTTGGCGGTGATACCTCGTCTGCGATGTTGTTGCTGCTGCTGTTCCTTGCGTATCTGATATTCATCGTAAGAACGCCATCGAGTGCCGAGGACATCAAAATGTGATATCAACAAAGCAATGCATCGTGCTACCTTGCTCTGCAACGTGGCGAACTCGGATTCTTTGAGAGCTAATATGTTTGCGCCTCGTGTCATTAAATGATTGAATTCGAGTGCAGCGACCGCCCAGCGGAATGTCTTGCGGTCGGTGGGAGCGCACTCGTCCGTGATGAAGCAAATCCAATCGATCGCTAGGCGTATCAACTTTAAATCAAGCTGCAGCCGTGCAGGCAGCTCCAAGAACCGCAGTGCTCGCAAACCAAAATCGCTCGCAAAGCTGAAACATTCCTCGATCAGTTCCTGGCATGATAATTTTTGCGTCTCTTTGAAAATCGTCTTGACACCATTGATCGTCACTTCTGCGAACCGGAACACGGTGGACTTGATTTTATACAGCTCCTTGTTGACTTTGGGCACGTTTGCTCGATGCTCATGAAGTACTGTCAAGCCTTTGCTTTGCACTATCGCCCAGAAGCTAGAGCGAATAACGTTCAGGCGGCGGGTATCACTGACAATAAGCCGCAAACGCTTTGGTTTTAGCGCGAGTGGAGTGAACGGGACATCGTAGTCGACGACTTCGCCGCTCCAGACAATATCTTGCCAGGGTGTAAATATCACAATGTAGTCGTCGTACTGCTCAATAACTGGCGGCTGCGCGGCGCCTGGTATACCGGGTGTTGTCACGCCCTGATCCTTGCCGAACGCAGAGCACAATAGAGTTGAAACCGCATGCTCCCGGCCGTAAAGGGAAGGCGAAGCCAACACATAGATCCTCTCCTCTTCCAGACTACCCGTGTACACGAGAAAGTGCCCCGCATCCCTGAGGCTATCCATGAGTTCAGTCGCATCCTCTGTATCAATTGAGTACTCGGTAGCGTTTTCAAACTGTCCCAAAAAGAACCTAGAGAGATTCTAAGCTGTTGGGTTGCAAATTACATTCCACATATCGGAGAGGCACTCACTTTGCAAATTGCAATAATTTACGGGCACGCATGCGAACTGTGTGCAATAATTCGGTGTATCTGAACTCTTTGCCACCCTCTTCATCCGCATCGTCATCTTCGTTTGCACAGTTCTCTAGACCAGTAACTAGATCCTCCATTGCATCCGTCAAGAGCTTGTTAGTGAATAGGCTGAACGTATAAAATTATTCATTAGAAAACATATAAATCGTGGTATATCCCACGTTCGCTTACCAGAATTGCTCTGCACACTCTGCATCCACCATTTTTACAGTTTGACAAACAGTGCTTCTGAGGAATTCCCACTCCTTTTCCATAACTTCGCATTGCTTGAGGGTATTCTCCTTTTCATTTCGAAGTTTCCATGCAATCAAGCGAAAGTAGAACCGCATCGATTTGAGAAGGACAGTGTCGTAGCTCTCGTCAATGAATGTGTCTCCCTTGAGATCCCACCCAGGTGCCGGGTTTGCGAGCTCCTCATACTGGAGCTTCACACGACAGGCCAAGGTCAGCAGACCACGATAATCATCCATCATGGTATCGATCATGGGTTCGGGTGCACCATCAATGCGATCTTTGAACTCCAAGCGCAGCTTTAGCGCTTCTTCGACGAGAGAAGTGGGGAATGACGCCAGTTGTCGTAATTGGAAGGTGAATGACGGCAGATTCATTTCGATAAATATGTCATTGTTGCTGCTCATTGTCTGCTTCGATTTGACTAGCAGCGAGTAAAGTGCAGATAAGGTTCGCTTGTCGAATGTATCCTGCAACGCCGATTCCTTGAGCAAGCGTTCGATAAACGATGGTTGCTCGTTATCCGAATATGAGCTATTTTCCTTTCGAGCAATCTGGAGGTCTTCCGAGCACGTCCAGTCGCGCAAAATCTTGTATTGCATCTCCAAGCTTCGGGTGATCGTGCACCACGCATTGAGAGCATCTAACCTTGTTTGGAATTCTGTATCCGCATAGCCAGGATTGTTACTAATCATCTCTGCTCTAGTCGAGTACAGCGACTCGACTCGGTCGACGGTTTTCAACGCTTCCGCAACCTGTGCCAGCGGCGTCTCTTCCGAATCGTCTCGAACTTTGAACTCGAGCACCATCTTGAGTACCTCGTCGATTTCTTTCCGACCTTCTTTGAGACATTCTACTTCTTCCGAAAACGTGCGTCCACGCAAAAGCGCACGGATCGAAAGCCAGATATCTTGCACTGGTTTTTGGTGTTTGATTTGATCCGTGAACAGGATCCGCTTCTTCTCCGATCGAACCAGTTCGCCCATCAAGACCGATTGAAGCATTTGCTGCCACTCCATCCTTTCACAGATAGTTTCGTCAGAGTCGACTGTCTTGTGCGCGTACAGCTGATCCAGCGTCGTCTCTTCTTCGTCTGCTTCTTCTTCATCATCCTCGTTATCGTCGTCGTCGTCGCTGCTGCTGCTGCTGCCGGTGCTTGAACTGTTGTTGCTATTGTCAACCAATCGCGTTCGAGACATGACATTCCACGAGTGATGTGTGCTGGAAGAAGTATATGACACGACAGCAGCAGTGGTGGCAGAAGGAGGAGTTGACGGCATAGGTGGCGGTAAAAGTTCTATTCCGTGGCCCATGGCCGCTCGATAACGTTCCTGAACGAGTGCCTCTTGCTGAATGTTGGGAGACAAGAGATTGTCGACATCGTCCGTGTTGTGGTCCCGCCGTTCGTGCAGACCTGGTGGTGGGGTTGTCCACCTCACCTTGCGAGTAGCCGACATTCGGGCGAGAAAACAAGAAGAGAAGCGGGAAAAGGGAGAAGAACAAGAAGGAAAAGGCACTGCTGGGGTCGTGTGTACCACGGTACCTGGTCCTACACTCTGTTGTTGGCGCGTGCACAGACAAGCAAAGAACATTCATCATTCGCATACTCTTTTTTGGGGTTTTGGAACCTCACGAGACTTTCGGATACTGAGACCTGTCCGATTCCCTGCTTTGCCCTAAAATCTGCCTTTGGAACCGTGCGCAGAAGAGCTTAGTATAAATCGGCATTAAAAATGGCTGGAAAGGTTAGAGTTGTCCGTCGGCTCTAGCGCGCATGCAGCAAGCAGAATCTCTTCCTGATTAGGAAATGAGTGGCGGCTTTGCTGAAAACATACATACTTGAACTGCATTTTCTTTCTTTCTTTTAACGGACATGTTAAGCACTACTTGGACGAAACTGCAGGCACTGAATTGTAAGGCGTAGAAAGGGTTAGTACACTAAGTGGCCATAGACACAGTCTAGCAAACACGAGGACCAAGGTGACACGTCAAAGGAGTGATTACAAGCTGCGTATTGTTAGTGTTGAAGCCTATTGAAATGCCATGCAAGAGTTGATCATAATTATAACTCCAGGTGAATTGTACATACCGTGGTTTTTAAAGGCCAGAGGTGGGGTCGCGCGTTAGATGTTGGACGTCTCTTGATAGAGAAAATGATTTCATTTTTGAAGCTTATTACCTTCTACATATTTCCGCCATTTTATTGCTACAGAGAAAGGCATACAATCAGCATGCAATATCTCTTCTTAGCTTCAAAAATACAGCCGCATATCTAAAAGTAAATGTCGGCATGCTTAGAAAAAAGTTGTCGCTGGGAATTCTTATATTAGGTGCAGTTGTATTCCCTCACTGTTCCCTTTTTCACTACTTTACAATTTCAAGCATGAGTGCTCAATTTTTATACGAAGATGGACAAGGAAATATTGTCGATGAGAACGGTAGACTCGAACCCATGAACTACACTCTTTTCCAAAAGCAAAGTCGTTCTCAGCAAATTTTGAAGTTCGCATGTTCACAAAAATACTTTTAGATATGCGGCTGGTATTTTTGAAGCTGCGACATTGAAATTTCATTGGCTACGACATTACATTTTAAAAAAACTAATGACCACTTGACCTGCCTTTTTCGGACGCCCTCTTTTAAGTAATCCATTTCCTCTTTGAGACGTAAAACACTAATCTGGCTAGACTCGAGAATGGTTTTCCTCCTGTTATTGACTCTTGTTTCCATAAGATGGCTGTGGAAACACTTTTTTTCTGGAGGTTGTAGCGATTTGAAGAGTGGGGGGAGCGCCGGGTTTTTGACGGAAAACTGTACTTAATTAATTTATACACCTTCCACATTCCTTGGATGGAAGAGTGTATAGCACGACCTCGGCTATAAAATTAATGTTCACTTTTGGAGTTTGGCAGACAGAACAGACACCAATCCGAGGAACTCGACTTTGAATATTTTTGGTATTCAGCACCTGTATTCCCACAAAGTCCCCAGCCAGTGTCTTTGCGCGAAGCGCATCGCGACGCCAGGAGTGCTCCAACATGTTCAGGAGATGAAGAGGTGAGCGCTACTGTTATGAACTAAACCGAAAATTGCGGGCGTATGTGCGCCGTGACGCAGGAGCGCTAACAGCAAATCAAAAATATACTCCATCGAGCTCCGGTCTGAATAAACCGGAAATTCGACGGCGTTGAGCTTGCAGTAGCGAAGCGGATGCAAAACCGCCGTCGAATGGAGTTTTATGAAGGCCAAACGAGCTTATTCTACAGACTCGGATCAGCCATGCGCTTTGGCGAACCAACGGCGCGACTGTAGCGATCGGAAAAGCGCTTCTATTCTAAACTGTATTAAAAGAAGCTTCGCATGTAGCATCAAAGATTCCAAAAGTTTGATTTAGCATGAAGGTTCCCAAGTTCGGATTAAGCTATGGTTACACGGGGGCTGGGGGCTTGCCCCTGGGTAGACGAGCCCGTCGTATGAGTTGTGCGCGATGACACGAAGCGCAGCGAAGGGACTCAGAGCCACAACGAATACATAGGGCGAAGGCTACTTACTAACAATAAAAAAACATCCCAGGATTTTAAACCTTTTGAGACGCTAAAAAGCAGATTTGGAAGGTGTCACAGCTGGCATTTCATGAAGAAGAGAACAACATGCTGTTGGTCAACTACACGTTGCGCTTTCCTGCGTCTCTTCCCCGTCATCTCTATCCGTTTTTCTTCCCCTCCCACTTTGACCAATGCAGAGCCTGCCACTCGCAATATCGTATACAGAGAAGTATACGAATAAAATATATATTATAGACACCAATAATTCAATGGGCAGCCCTCCGCAGGAGCGGGAGGTCTGGAGGGGGGGAGAGCTCCCTTCCAAGAAAGAAAGAAGACATCCATTTTATATCTCTCACCAATGCTTCATGGGAGCGCAGGTCTGAATAAACCGCAATTCGATTGTGCTGTGTTACAAGAGGCGACCGGACGTATTTCGAGCTGGAGTTTAAGTAGATTAGACAGTATGCGTAAATGAAAGGGACGAAGGGGACTCATGTCCTGTACGGTAGCACTGACTTTTTCCCGTTCAATTTACGGTTATGATGATCGGATTCAAGGTCACATCGGTGAAGATAAATCTTGCTGTGATGTAGATCCTCTGAGAGATATGAGGGACGATATATAGCAGCAAAGCTTCTTAAGGAAAGAAATATAGCATTGTTTAAAGTTTTAATTGAATGACATTAGATTTAGAATGCTTTGGATAATATTTTGTAGCACTTGGCCATGTCTCTGACAACTTCTCATAACAAGAGACATCGGCTCCAAGGAAGCAGGCATTTAGCAAAAGGATGCCTCAAAATATCATCGCTATTTGAATGTCGCAACTAAGCGAGGATCTAACGGCTTTTGTAGTCGAATTTGCCACGCAATCCCTTTCCTTTCCCTGTTTCCATATGTCCAATACGAAAGGAAGCGATGCAGTAACAGGCATGATTATTTCACTGACTCATTCTGGATTTATATATATCACTGACAGTATCTGCCCTTCCTGGTCATATATCATGCTTTTTAGCTGAAGACAGCGAAGATGACTTCCAGACCCCAATCGTACCCCGGAAAGGAGCCCTAAAGAAATCTGAAAGGCAAACAGGTGAAGTTCAAACTTATGATACCGGAACTTCTCCCATCACTTATTTATAATTGCTACAGCAGGCACGAGTGATTCTTTAACCATTAAGCGAAGCAAAGACAAAGATGTCATTGCGCGTAAGCCATACAGATTTCTTTCCAGATTTTGCACTGATATGGGCTTGCATATTACAACACAGGCAAATCAAGTAGCAAGCGCCGAAAGACCACTGAGACACCCACAAAGCGCAAGAAACGGGTAATGACTGTCAAGTCATCTATCAATGGCGTTTCGTGGGAAGCGCGATATCGAAGTCCGTTGGAGAAGCTCGTCATCACTGTAAACGAAATCACTACACACGCATACGCGCTTGCTCGCTACATCTTCCTATCGGAGATACATGCTACTGAACCTGGAGAGCGATTTTCCCCTGCAGAACTGGCTGGAAACGGATTTCTTCGCTGAAGTCTGGCTCTCTTTGACATTGCGTACAGTGAAGTCTTCGCGAACGGATGGTACAAGACGTTATCGTGGGCTGATCGATCGGCACATCAAAAATTACCTGAAACATTCTGGATTCAATCGAAAAGCGCTTACGAATTCACAGCAGATTGCCCATTATGAAGGTTCAAGGATTTTCACCGCCTACTTGAACAGCATCAAAAATTGCTTCGGTAACTGATTACGTTACGTAATCAATTTGCTGCTCAAAGTCAAGGATAATCTAGCGCGTATCACTAAAGAGATGACCGAACAAGGCAAATCCAGCCAAAAGATCAAGGAAGCTATATACAAGCAAGTCACCACGCCTGCGCACGATGTGAAGCAAGCTTTATTACCGGTAACGCCCGAGGATCACTGTCATCAGAAAAGCAAAGCCAGTTGTTGCTGGAGTTTCATGATGCATTGTTTTCTGCCTACCCTGCTGCATACGAGTTTGACGAGGATTCCTAATATTATGACTCGAAGTCAACACCCGGGAATCATGCGCTCGCTTACGTAATGATGGCCAAGTTCTGCGAAGACCATGAAATCAAGACTTTCAAGTGTATGCCGTTACGAACGTCCTGGATCCCAGCGCATATGCAAATTGATACCAAGATTCTGGCGACTCAGACGTTGAAAAAACCAAATAATATCGACTTTGATTCAGGCCTCTGGAAGCAAGTTGTCAATTTCCAATCGAAGCCTCTCCAAAATCAAGGCGCTGACAAGTCTATGGCCTTCAAAGGAACTATTTTCACAGACGGCTTTGGTGTATCGATTCTAAAACAAAATTTCGATTCAGGATTTGGTCTCAAGCCAAAGAAAATGAAAGCTGATACGAAGAGTGATTTCACATACATTCACGATTTGGACAAGACGACTCTGGGAAATATAAAGCCAAGGACACTCTTCATCGATCCCGGACGTAGAGATCTGCTATATTGTATGCATCAGGACAGCACCAGTGAGGCACTGCTTACATATCGCTATACAAGGAACACAAAAGCGATCGATACAAAAGCTACACAGTACAAGAAGCTAAGACAACGTATCAAAACGAACGAAGTCAAAGGGTGCGAAGCGAAATTGTCGAAGCATCCTGCTGCAACGGTGTATATTCCGAAGTTTCTGCTTTACATGAAGACTAGATGCGAGGTCAGCGCCATAATGTCACGACACTATCAATCCTTGATATACCGGAAGCTACGTTTTCGTTCCTATTTATACAAGAAACAAGCTGACGACAAGCTAGCGAAAGCCATGGGACCAAATTGTAGAAGATCCTGTCTTAATCATTGGAAACTGGTCAGCACGGAGCTTGACTATGAACAAGTACCATGAGCCTGCCCGGGGCATTGGTCTATTAAGGATGTTACGCAACAAACGGTTCCAAGGTTATTTAATCGATGAATTCAAACATCGAGTCTCTGTCCTGATTGCGCGCAACCCTTGGAGACATTCAAAATGGTGAAGAATCCTAGACCTTATAGACGAGCAAAGATGCCACAAGTGATATGTCATGGTTTGCTTCGGTCTGTATTCTCTCGATACCTACGGTATAAATAGTGTTACTTATGGGAGAAGTCGATAGATGTAAGAACGAACGCTGTCAAGATGGCAAGAAAATCATTAGGAGGTTATGGAACAGGGATCTCGCTGCGGTCCTGAACTTCAGGACTATATTCAATAGTCTATGCCAGACTGGAATCATACCATCGAGATTTAGAAGGAAAACTACTAGATAGATCATTTTCCTGAGTGGTTATCGCCGCTCTACTATATTTGTGCAAGTCCGCTTGTATAGTAAAATTCAGATAAATAACGACTCAGTCCTGTTCAGCGTTTGGACAGGACGCAGCATAGATCAATTGTGTACCATGCACGACCTTGGATGCCACGCAATGGTTGTCAAGTGTACTACCCAACATCAATGGCTCACTGAAGCGTGTTCGAGATTGCAAGTGTATTTCATATAAATTAACCCAAAAGAAACTTATTTCAATTTGTGTTACCACCTGCCAGTTGCACCAATAAACAGGATTGCCATTCATTTGTCCAGAGAAAGAGAGAGAGAGAGGGCAGCACATATTGCCTCATGAATATTTAGATCTCCTTTCAGAATATGTACTTACTTCTGCCAAAAATGCTGTGTCTTTATTGGGGACGATTTGGGCTTACTGCATCTGCTAGTGCTTGATTTGCATTATTGTCCTCCACCCCTGGTTGCACAAACATTTACAGACTCCCATCATTGCCTGTAGCACCATATCTGGAAAAGAGCAAAAACCGCATATTCTAGACAACAATGCTCATTGACCGAAACTGCTGAAGCCGCTCCTCTGGATTTGAGCGATGATATGAATTCATTTGATGAGCCTGAGCCACACATTCCAAGTTAAGTCATTTTCAGACTCCAGGAGACACCTCTTCATGCAACGTATCAGAAAAGCCGTACCTTGCCGTGGAGAAGGGAACATGTATGCCGAGTGCCCAATCCAGCAGCGCTTACAATCGACCAAGACTGTAAATACAAGCATATTATGCACGCCAGACCTCTGGACTGTGACTTGATGACGCTATCTCTCTCTCTTGCTCTTGTTTTACTCTTTTTGCAACCACAATAAATCGACGTCCATTGTTGCTTGTAGTACACAACTCGATCCAATAATCAAGGATGGTAACACAATCAGACTATCCTCAGGATAATAGAGGACAATGCTGGCACTGCTGCAAAAAACGTGCGCGGAGGGACGTTGTCACGCACTAGGGCTGAGTACCTGAATGTTTCACTTTAATTTTTATCAATCATATGTTTGTAGAGAGAGAGACCGAACAAAGGTTCACTCCGCTAGCCCAGGATTTTCAATCGCATTCAATTTCTGTGGTTGGTTCTGTTTTGCGTCGCTTCTCTTACCTTTGCAGTGGTCCTAGAGAGCCCCGCTCACTACCTCTCCTCTTCTCCATAATACATTCCTTTTTACCCTACCCGCAACCCAAATTGCTAATTCGTAATGCCCGAGGAAATTGTCTACGCGCTCCATAACTTTGAAGCCGAGAACGAGGACGAGATATCCTTTACGACCGGAGAGCCGATCGTCGTGCTCGAGAAAGATGAAAAGTACCAAGACGGCTGGTGGCAGGTAATAACTTTACTGATCTTGACTGACACCTTGACAGGCTTCATTGACCCACCGCTCTTCTTCAGGGTCGCAACATAAGGGGCCAGGTTGGACTTTTTCCAGAAAACTACACCACGTCGAAAAAACCTCAGCAGCAGCAACTTGCGTCGCCACCCACCGCCAGCTCGTCTATGCTTTCGGCAAGTTCAAGTAACAGCGGTAGTCACAAGCAAACTACCTCACTGTTTAGCGAGGAAAGACACGACAGCGCAATATCACAGATTGATCTGCTGCCAAACGACAAACTGGGCACGTCCCCACCACCACCTCCTCCCCCTCCTCCCGCATCGATAATGCAACAAGCACAACCGCCACCTTCTGTCCCTCCCCCGACACCCCCTGAGGCTAAGGCAGCAAATGCAGGTGCCAACAAGGGTAGCAATCCGGAGGACTGGAGCATCGACCAAGTTGCAGAGTGGCTGCAGTCTGTTGGTCTGAGCAACGTCGCTGACAACTTTATCGGTACGAGAAATTGTATGCGTGGCCACGTACCATTTTTGATTAACATACCTGAAAACTTTAGAGCAAGAAATTACAGGCGACATATTACTGAGCCTGACGTCCGAATCACTCAAGGAACTCGGTATCACAGCATATGGACGGCGTTACCGCGTTATGAATGCAGTCGAAAAATTGAAAGCAGAGCATAACAAACCAATTGCCGCCGCCGCTGCTGCTGTTCCAGCTAGCAGCACGTCGTCGTCGTTGTTGCGCCATACACCGCCGAGCATAAACATGGACGCTGCTTCTATGCAACAGCAACCACCATCGCTGCCCTTGCGCTCGCCACCTCGGTCACCTGTTACAACAGACAGCATGTACGAATTCCCTCGCAAGGCGCCCATGCCACCGCTGGCCGGAGCAAACGCCGGCGCCGCCGACATCCATTCTTCCCGCCGACCAACCGACTCTTTACTGACCATCTCCGCCAAAAGCCCTGCTTCGTCTTCGACTGTCAGCCGCTCTAATACATTCCAGACCTTCTCCTCTAAAGTGTCTAGCTCATCCTCCTCCGTACGCAGCAGGGAGCGAAGTCCCGATCCTGCGAGGGCTACCGGCACATTTTCGCACAGAATGACCCAGAAAAGTACCTTATCTGATAGCCAAGACCTGGACGTAGGAAGCGTGCGACCTTCAATCGATGCTACAAACACGTACGCAATTAGAGAGAACGGAGTAAGTAAACAATGTCTACTTTTTCACGCAATATGCTTTTTGTTGAACAACATTGCTTGTTAGAATTATCCGTATGACCATTACACAAATGATCATGAAAACATCCAACATCCAACATCACCGTATGTCATTTCTTTTTTTTTGGAGTTGGCGGTTCAAAGGATAATCACTAATTCAACTTTTCTCTAGCCTGGACACCCGCAGCAGGAATATGTCCGTGGCATCCGTCGAACCGTATGCGTTACCTCGAATGTCAACCAACAGCTATCAGCCTCCAGAGCACGAAGGATGGCTACACAAGCAAGGCGACAAATACAAGACTTGGAATAAGAGGTGGTTTGTTCTCAAGGGACCTAATCTGTTTTACTTTAAGAGCCCCAAGGTCAGTTTGTCTGTGGCACGCTATCCATTGCATGTCTGCTAACATAATTTGAATAGGACGTTCGCATGAAAGGCATCATCCACCTCAAGGGCTACAAAATCATTGCAGATGAAAGCATATATCCCGGAAAATACAGCTTCAAGGCACAACATGATCGCGAGCGAACATTCTTTTTCTACACTGATACCAAGGAGTCTATGCGAACGTGGATTAAAATGCTGATGAAAGCAACAATTACGCGAGATTTTGATGGTGAGTTTGCTTTAGATGGCTTCCAATGGGGTATCTATGGAGATTCTGACAATGATCACTCTGCACAACAGCACCTGTCATGTCTTCCAGCCATGTGGCAACGATCCCTCTAGATGTTGCGCGACAAATGCGGCCTCGTCCGCCCTCCATGATAATGTACAACAGACCTCAACAGCAGCAGCAACAACAACCAAAACTTGTACACCCTGCAGATACGACTCTTCGCGAAGAAGACGAAGCACTCCGAAAAGAGTTGGAGCACACACCCATCCACGATGGTTTAGGTAGCAATCTAAGCGACTTGTCTCACAAGCAGCTGCGAGAATCTGGGATCACAGTGTGGCCGCACGGTGCATTAGGAAACCCTGCAGTGGCGGATGCACCTCCTGACATGCCCGATAAATTCCTTCTCGACGACGATGCGATACCGGCACCTACTCTGTCGTCATCTATAGTCATGAGCGACGAAGATGAAGATATGATAGATCCGCACCATCACAAGGGCTTCCTTGCCACCCCTTCACCGTCATCGTCAGGTGCAGCGGCGAGTATAGATAGAAAATCGTCTCGATCATCCTCTGGATCAATTAGAGAGGCGGCAGCAGCTGCTAGCATCAGCGATGTCGCCGGCTCAAACGGGGTACAGCAACCTCGGACATGGACCCGTGCACAGTATCTAGACTGGATCAACAAGTACCTGCCACCTGGAAAGCGGGTCATCGACTTGACGAATGCATTCCGCAACGGCGATACCTTGATCCTGTTACTGGAAGCATTGAGTGGCAAAACTGTGCGACGACCGCCAACGCCAAAGGGTGGATCAGTAAGCATGCAGATGCTGGACAACATTGTTGCTGCGTTCAAGTTTATGGGCCGCGAGGGTGTGGTTGTTGATGGACGATATACCATCAAAGGTAAAACGAGAAGCCTATTTCAAAAATAACAACAAGCATTATTAACCATCCACCGAATCTGCAGATATTTTTGGTGGCAACGAGAGCAAGATTATGGACATGCTGGACGCTATCCGGACTTGGTCGGAAGAAAACGAATTTTCTGAGCAGCAGCAGCAACAACAGCAGCAGCAATAAAAGAAGATGCACGCATCCATACACACACACACACGCACACACACATTCCTTTCCTCTCTTCCTCGCTCCTCCAAGAATTTTGGCTAGAATCTATCATTATATACATATATAGTTTTACATGTACATCCTCTCAACTCGACACGCATCCTTCTCTCTCTCCAAACCCCGCGCTGCATACGCACTCATTTTTGTCTTTGCAAAGCCCTTCTGCGTATGGTATCATATACTTTATTCTGCTTAAAACGAACAAGTTCCCTTAGTAGAAAACCTGCATTAGTACAATAATAAATTGTTAGATTCTTACTCGAGCCATTTATTTATTCTGTTACAAGTTATATGATATTTCTATTTCTGTGTTTGTGGTCTAGAGTTGGGATTGATGATATTTTCTAATCTAGAGTAGTACATGTTCCGTAGCGAAAGGTCCTGCCTTCGTGATGAATTTCTTTTCTGGTTTCTCGATGCTGCTATTGATATATATTTCACTTGGACGCGACCGGAAAGCAACAACAGCTTGACAGTGTACTTTGCAGGCCATTCGATCTTGATAGATGGTTTTTCTTTTACGCTTCTTGATTTGGCGGCTGCTGCTGCTGCTGCTATCGAGCATGTTATTTATAAGTACATCGAGGCTTGCATCCCAGCAGCAGCAAAGAGTCGATTCTAGGAGAACAGGTAGGGGATTTGGACACAAGCACCACCTGCAGCTGGTGCAATCCAACCTCCTCTGTCTATACAGGTATTAAACTTTACACGATGCAGATGGAAGCTCCTAGATACCTGCATCAAATGTAGGAAGAAGGCGTATATACTTGCATTTGAGAGCTTACTTTTTATTGTCACACACAATGTGTTGTTGCAGAAATCACAGTAAAAACTGTATCCTTTACAGACCATACTAGAAATAAACTGTAAAGTTCGAAAGGAGGAGAGTTTTCAGGGGATGCGTCAGTGTAAGTTTCTGCACTATATACAATCTAGATAGAATCTACGGACAGAGTTGAACACCTAGTGTTAGAATTAAAGTAGAATCGCGGGAATCGTTGACAGAGTGTACGGCTTGCGTGTGTGTTGTATATATAGAACCAGTTGCCATAGTACAAGTAGCGCCAGAGCTTCTTTTTCTTAAGCTGTTTCGTGCAATTATTTAGCGTTACATAGCCAGCAGCATCTGCGCTGTCTTGCTTGCTTGCTTGGGGAGGAAGGACGATGGCAGGTCCCGTTTCAAACCAGCAACGATGTTGAGTACGGGGCCCTGATACTTACTACCTTCGATGGTACATGGCAATGCATGTCCGTAATACGTTTTCGTCATGTGTTGCACTGAAGTCAAGATAATGCCAATAATCACGTTTCTTAGACCTCGCTATGTAGCTATGCAATCCCGCGTACAGCAATTGCCGATGCCATATCCTTACATTTTTACTATATGCCGCTCCGTTGCAGCCTTGTAGCGTCTATTTAGAAATCTTTGAGTTTTCGTGCTTCAGAATGAGGTTTCCAGGGATTGCATACACAAAGTGTAATTTATCCAGAAGAGGAGGAGGGTGAGTAACAGCTCGGTTTTTATATGGATAAATAGCGGACTCGATAAACTGTATACTAAGATGTGGTGGTGACCTAATAAAGACATACACAAGAAGAATCTCACTTTTGTACTTTTGTTGTCTCTGTCTATTTCATTTCCACACTATGGAAGTCTGTCACCATGGGGCGGGTTGTTGCAGCGACGACGGAACTAGGAATGCAAGCGCATGTCTCGCCCCTACAGCGTGCAAGGGACCGTGTACAGTCTGTGGATTAAGAGCCAAACAGCGTCAATTTAGTATAAAGGAATATATACTAGATAAAACACTATTGCATTAAATTACAGTCAATATCTTGTAGATACAGTTAAAATCCGTTCCCGTTACTCCGAGCGCCGGATGGAACAAGCTCACCTACACTTATAAATCATTATGCTCTTGATCAAAAAATTCTTCATTCAAGACTTTTCTTTTCGTAGTTTCGTGACTCTGCGGGCTATCTCCTCTTTCCTTAACTTCCCTTGCTTTCTCGAGACGGCATTCTGCGGACGGACCAAATTAGCAATAAAGTGGTAACACGATTTACGCCGCACATAGAAGCAAACCCTCAGCTGTTGGATACTTTGCATGTCGACGGATTGCGGCCTTATATTTTCATCAACACCACCGACGTCACCGTTGGAATGATCGGCTGCTGATAAAAATCGGGTGGAAAGAGCCAGTGTTGTCAATACGAGCGTTGATAAGAAGAATGTAATTAGTAGTAGTTTCATATGGAGCAAAGACAATAGAAAGAATCGATTACGGAAAAGAACGGAAAAGATTGAAGGGAAGGGGTTGTGACCGGGTGCCAAATATTTTTGAATTTCAAAAAACTGTCCCTCTCATCAGCATCATCCCTGACAGCCGATCTATGCATTGCTTTTAATTTTCTTCGTCTAATTTGCTTTGACATCCAGTACACAGCTTTGAATTGTTTACTGCTGCGTTCTATTATTGATTTTAGGAGGCCTGTGCGCTGTTCCAGATCACTATAAGTAGACAATAAATTTATTATATTTATTTGAAAAAAGATTAAGTCATTTATTCTGCTTTCGACGCCTCGTAGAAAGGATAATCGGTGTATCCAACATGTGTTCCTCCGTAGAACGTGCTGCGATCATAGCCTGTCTCGTCGGCGATCTTGGTAGCAAGCTCAGGATGGGTTGTGTATCCACCGGCCGAGATAAATCGGCGTTTCCAGATCTTTCTGAAGGATCCAATGTGTTGACCGTGTCGTTCTTGGTAATACGTCCATAGTCATCGCGAGGTTCAATAAAGTGGATATACGACAGGTTTGGGTGACGTTCCTGGAGTTGTTGCACAATGTATCCCCAAGTCTCATACGGCGTCTCGTTCTCGACGTCCTGGAACTCTGACCACGGCGATAGACGCAGCGCAGTGACGTTCTCATCGACCGCCTCGGCAACTGCATCCACGACCTCGAGAAGCGTGTGCGGTTTTCAATCGATCCGACTACTCGTCGGTGCGCTTGTTGCTGGCCGTGTTGATAAACTGGTCAATCAAGTATCCGTTCGCCCCGTGGATTTCGACACCGTCGAAACCAATTTTAATGGCATTCTTGGCGGCCTGCGCAAAGTCCTGGATGATGTTCTTGATTTGCTCCTTGGTCAATTCCATGGGCGTCTCGTAATCATTGCCAACCATGTTCTTGCCCCTGATGGCAATGGCCGAGGCTGACACGAGCGGTGTGTCCTTGGGTAATAGCTTGGTCGACGTGGCACGCCCCGCATGCCATATTTGCAGCTAAATGTATCCGCCCTTGGCGTGCATCGACGATTTCTTTCCATACTGCCTGTTGCTTCTCGGTATAGATACCAGGCAGGCAGTTGTAGCTCACACCGCTCGCTGAAACGGCTGTTGCTTCCGCGATAAGTAGGCTACCCCGTGTCGTACGCTGCAAATAATATTCCTTGACTAGATCGACAGGCGCGCGCGTCTCAAGGTCGTTTCGAAGACGAGTGAGAGGTGCTAGCATACGCGATGCTTCAATGCAATGTTGCCTATCTTGATAGGTTTGAAAAGCGCAGAGTCTGCTGTAGATACGGTCATAATATTATCGATTAGTGATGGTTAAGACTGGAAGAAGAAAACGAAAAAGAAAAATAAGAAGAAAGGAATTCGTGGGCGGCCTATTTGTAATAGTCTGTACCGGAGACTCCGGTTTGTGCAATAAAAGGCCTCTATAGCATGTGTTAAACGCTCACTTTGAAACGAAGCGTATATGCCAGGTTCTCAGAGGCCCTGAGTTTGACGGAGCTCGCTGACAAATCCATAGCTGTCCGAACTTTTGGGTCGCCCACCCAAGAACTTGACTTTTCTTTCCTCTGTCAAATACAACTTGTCTTTTTCTTTCCAACATGTTTGCAGTACTCAGTATTATCGACGACATCATCCAAAGAAGATTATACAATAACTCTTTGGATTGACGCCATGCAATGATAAGGTAAGTATAGCTAGTTTGATGTGGTACAAAAGATTCTACATACAAGAATTACCTTTTAAGGTGCAGACAGAAAAAGCATAATGCATACTTCCGGGTTTGCTGACATGGAAAACATACGGTGCATGATTATTAATACAAAAGTGGACAGGGTGTTATTATTAATCAGGATTGGTATTAACAGGACGAATGTCGCGTTCCGACCAGACAAACACCCACATTAATGTTCAGTGATACGTAAACATAAAATTCTCTAGTTACTACTATCCGTAGTAGCAGTAGTAGTAGTAGTAGTAGTTCTACTTTAAAGGAGCTCGCACATGCAACGTGCGGCCATTCTTCCTGGCCCAGTCACTGCAAGCCTTGTTCTGCTGATCGCACAAGGTAAGCAAGACTTTGCGCTGGACAAGCTCTGCGACGGCCTCCCAGTCTGTAATCAAGTGGCACTCTTTCATTTCAAACACGGACAAGCTCGGGCAATATTGAACGTGCGCGTGCAGCGTCCTGTTACCCAGTCGATGGCAATTGTTGACCGATATACGTTCTAAATGCTTGTTCCGGTGCTTTGCCAACAACACCATGCAATCATCGTCAACGTTGCATCCAGCCAGACCAAGCACGCTGACCTGCGTGTGTTTTGCTACAAGGCTGATCGACTGTCCGGTTATCCGGTCGCGATCTCGAATCCGACCGACGTTGAGGTGCTTGAGGTTCGGGCAGCTCTTGGCGATCGCGGAAATGGATAC
This sequence comes from Rhizomucor pusillus, assembly GCF_041956525.1. Lineage (NCBI taxonomy): Eukaryota > Fungi > Mucoromycota > Mucoromycetes > Mucorales > Lichtheimiaceae > Rhizomucor > Rhizomucor pusillus. The sequence continues at coordinate 120,098 of NW_027192154.1, forward strand.
ATCAGAGATACGCCCACACGCTCGAAGATCCAGGTGCTCCAGCCGCGGGCACGACGCTGCGACCTGCAGGATCAGCTCGTCCGTGATCAGGTGACATCCTGCCAGCGTCAGGAATGTGAGTGTCCGGTGCTGCAGAAACGGTGTAACCGCTGCATCTGTGATGTGGTCGCAAATGTACATTTCCAGCTGCTCCAATCGGTTCGCGTACTGCCCAATCTGCTGCAGCGGCTCTATAATCCCCGTCTGCTTGATTTTGCGCACGGACAACGTGCGTAGTGATCGGTGGTATACTTGCATACGCTCATGCCGGTATTTGGCGAGTAGAAGTGGCGGAAGTGAGTGTTGTAGAATGTTGGATGACGGACAAAGATGAGCATGTGGAGGAGGGAAACGGGCGTTGTTGTTGCTGTAGAAATCTTGGCTAGTAGGAATGTTGGGCTCTATGGATGGCGGTGGAGGTGCTTGTTCCGGCATACGATCTTTGTCGTTGTCGGCGGTAAAAACTGCCTCACGATCTTCCTTGCAGGATGATGGAGCTGCTACTGCCAACGACATCATCGATGTCACATTGTCGTGGGCATTCGGTATGCTGGCAAAACATGAGGCGTATTTCACAAGTTTGTCGTAATCACTGGTGGTGTCCTCGAACACAAGGTTTCGACCCATGATGCGTGCTGCACAGTCGTGGAAGAGTCGATTTACAAAAAGACAGGGATGAATATCCTTGAAAATTAGTACGCCATGCTTGTCGCGATACAAAAGGTAGGATACAATCTGGCTGACGATCTCGGGCAGATACAAGGCATGATGTGCAGGTATGGGAGCCATGTCAGGCATCACCAAGGAAACAAGAAAGAGGGAACGAGTGCTCCGGAGGTTTTTTTGTCTTTCTTTCTCTCCAGACGAGACAAGCAAGCGTTTATGCCGCCAATTCATACGGAATTTCAATTCATTTTTGAAACGCATCCATCAAAAAACATGGAAAGAAATATCAAACCCATTGTCGTCATCGAAAGACTAACAAGTACATATATTTTGTATAAATCTATTCAGTACATCAGATCTTTGGTCGAAACAATTGGCGTTCCTCAAAACGTATGCGAACAATAAGCAGATCGCGTAGTGCCTCTATTTGCTCCGTCGTGAGTCCGCATTCTGTTCGAACGTATCCTTCGATGGATCCATATTTCTCCACAACTTTTCGAATGGTTTCACGCATCGCAAGGTATCTTTGGAGAAAGAAAGAAACATATTGCGTTAATCTGTGTAAATCCCGGCACGGTAGCAAGTGAGACTTACGGCGCCGACATGACCATGCGCATGTCATTGACGGTCACACCCAGCAGTTTGGCCTTGTTTTCCAGCTCGCTCTCAGGCTCTAACGGGAATAGAGTCAGTGTGATTAAAGGACACGCACGTCGATCTATGGCTTCTTTACGAACCCCAGTAACCACGGTTGCTGAGCGCATATTCGTTAGCAATGATTTCCTCATCCACGCCGCAGAGACCTAGCAGCAGCATGCAGAAAACGCCAGTGCGATCCTTGCCAGCTGTGCAATGAATAATGATTGAATTTGTAGACTTGCGCGAGAAATTTTCAATCATGTGCAAAAATATTTTACGGAATTGCTGCGCTCCCTTTTCGAGGATCACCATATAGACTATTTTTTTTTAGTAAACTGCGGCCAACCTGATAATCTTACTTGTAATACTGACCTTTAGGGAACCCAGTTGGGCCCTCAAAATACCCTTGCCATCGTGAGGCAAGTGCCGTAGGCGAGTAGTCTGTCTTTGAAAACACGGCTGACGGGTAGCGTGTCACTCCATCAATCGGCCTGGAAGGAACAATAAATGATACATGCAGACGACGTTCCAGTGATATTAAGTTATAAACTTACGACATGACGCCCTGCCGCTCGATCTCTGGATCCGAGCGGAAATCAAACGCTGCAACTACGTTGAGCTGCTTGAGTGTCTCTTTTCCTTTCGGTGTGACATCAACTAGGCTGTGTGTGCGCGATAGGTCAACTAGTTATTATTATTATTATCTGCATGCCGTACAACTTACTGTCCGCATCTAAAAATAAATCGCTCGCGAATGTAACCACTGCCATCACGCAACGGCCAACCGCCTAGGTCGCGGAAATTTTTTACGCCTTCTACGTCGATCCATCGCGGCATACAAAGGCTCACGTGCTGTCCCATATTTTTTGCTGACCATTTCTTAGAGATATGTGGCTGGCTCGCATCAGCATTCGTATTACCTTTTTCGAATGCATCCTTTTCATGCAACTCAAAGTATTCCAAGATAACGTTTACTACTTCCTCGTATTTACCCTTAAAGTTGTGATCCGCATCGGGTATCAAACGCAGAGTATGGTTCGGGATTGCATTGGCAAACATAGCGGCATTGTACACCGGTACTATCTAAAAACACATTCCAGTCAATATTTTCGCACAACAATCGCACAGCACACGTGCCTGATCGTTCAAGCCATGACAGGTCAGTACACTTGTAGTTTTAGGAAGTCGATGCACTGAAATATGAAGATCAGCTTCCTGTGGAATTAAGAACATTGATCGCTCGCTTACCATGGGAATTATCCCACGTGATAAATCTCTCGACATCCTTCCGGGTGACTTTGATGGTAACGACCCGATCGCGCTGTCTGACTTGCCAGTCAAAGTAACCCTAAGCGGAGGCCAGGTGGGATGTCAGACCTTTATCTATCTTGTCTTTGTCCCTTCCCTCTCTTTCTCTCTGTCACCTGCTTATCCAGGGCAGCACCAATCTCGGGTCGGTTCTTGTATATTTGATTATCGTTCATCTTGTACCGTCCCGAGACATTGACAAAATGCGCCAATGGTTTCTCGCACGTAGCCGCATATTTCAATCCAGCAACCGATCCACGGGAATGGCCGACAATGGCCCAAATATCATATCCTTGATTTTCAAAGTACTTTGCAACCGTATGCAGATCCTCGGCATCTTCCTGACATATTCGCATGTTATTATTTGTTATCAAACACATTTGACGTAGTATAGCTGTTATACACGTACTGCCATGTTTGCATAACCAGGTTGTCCACCACTTTCACCGTTGCCGCGAAAGTCGAGCCGGAAGCTCGAGTACGGAAGTTTCTCGGCCAAAAGTCGTTGGAAGAGATAGTTCTTGTGACCTATAGCGACCAGGTTAACGTTGACACAGTGACCAGGTTTTCTTTCAGGAACAATAGGAACCTACCTAGCACACCGTGAGCAATGAGGACCAGCCGTGGTCGATCGCGCCCGGCATCGAGAATATCTTTCTTGTTCTCAAGAATGCCGACAATGGTCTCTCCGCGATCGTTGCGAATGCTGATAGTGGTCATTTTCGGGGTAAGGAAGGTGCACGCACACACACACACACACACAACGGGGAAAAAGAGGAACAGCAGCAGCAGCAGCAGCAGCACCAGGCTGTGACCCCCATCACCCGGCGGTGGGTCGTAACCCCCCCACACACACACACACATTTCTCAGACAACACACATTAGATAATCGTAAATGTTACTGTGGGATAAATAACTGTCATTAAAATGCACGGTGCACGGCATTGCATACAGCTCGGGTGAGTCGTATCAAAATAGGCCAATAATCTCGACAGAGTTGTGTTGTACTTGCAATCAAGTTTCCAGTGATCTCCTTAAAGAATACGTTGATGGTGATCTGTCAACAATTTATAACAGAGCGCGCGCCGCGGGAATAATAGTATATGCAAAGCTGATCAAATATACCCTTTAACTGCAAAGCATCATTGTAGCACATATATGCATACCTGACCCACCCGGGGACAAAGTACAGCGACGGCTTTCAAGTAATATGTATGAAAACAAACAGTAGCAGCGGAAATATGTGTGTATTCGCTGCTCTCAAGAAGGAAAGAAAAAAATGCCCGGTGCGAGTCGACTCGAGTCCTCGACCTTTATTTTAGAGAAATGAGTACATAGTCGGTGAAGCGCGCGACAAGGCAAACTTCGGTTGAAATTTAGCCGGGACCATGGTGCTTGCTGCCAATTTGTTTGCTGCCTGCTGCCTGGAGTTTGATGGAGGAAATTTATTTATTTTCCACGGCCACTTGCTACTTTTATTGCCAGTCCCTAGCGAATTCAAACAGCGGGTGAACCTCCTCCCTTCCCTCCTATCCCTTCCCTTCAACCAACGTAAACGAGTGTGTGTGAGCACCTATACCGTTCAGGGTTAGTTTACCCCGCACTCTTTTTTCTTTCTCGACCCGAGCGAGCTTTGCGACCCGCAGCACGCGACGACGACGACGCCAAGACCTACACAATATATATTGGCTTCTCTTCGTTTTACCCACGCAAGAGAGCGAGCGACTCCGACCTATAGATCCTTCCTGACATTGACCAACTGGCATGGACGGCTACCTGCAGACGGTAAAACTAATTAATCACCACCCTTTGTTAATGATTCTCAACTTTTGTTGTTATTGTTGCTGCTGCTGCTCTAGGGTCTGGCTTCTTCTTACAGTCTCTCGCCGTATGCAAGCCGTTCAACGAGCACGAGCACGACTGGAACTTCACCGACGACGCCTGCCGCGAGACTGTTGCAGCCGTTTCCACCTACCAACAAGGATTTTGAATGCAAGGAACTGCATACTCCGGACGGCACATTGCCGTTGGCGTGCGAGATATATGCATCCACGATTCATCCACAATTTTCACAGGGTACACAATGCTCCGTAGTTTCCAACCTTAAACCCAGCAGCAGCAGCTTATCATCGTCATCGACGAGGTTAGCGCCACCACCACCTTCCGCTGAATTTCTAGCAATGACGCCTGTATCGACGGATAATACACCAGCAGCAGCAGCAGATTCCTCAGAAGACGAGAATAACAACGGTTTGTACTTCGGACTGGATAGTAAACATGTCAAGAAATCAATGGCGCTTCCCATTCCAAATGCAACTACCGCTAGGCACTACCATCGACCTATTGCGTCCTCGTCCTCGTCGAGCGTAGAACAACAGCGCACAGCGACCCCGCACGCTGCCACGCCATCCACGTCAACCACAAACAACGATAACAATAATACCATTGGAGAAAAAGATGATTACGTCTCGACGTCTCTCGGAGCTAACAGCAGTGTCGGATCCCTGTCTTCCCTTTTTAGCCGCAACAGTTTTCGACAAAACCACAGCAGAAGGCCAAGGAATAATCTCGCAAAGACAAAGTCGAGCTTCATTTTACGTGTCAGCATACACGACCATTTGCAAAAGATCCTATCATCAAGAACACCTGACGATATTTATGTCTTTTACAACCAAGGTACCTCATTCATTTGGGCAGATGGAACCCAAAAAACCAAGGTAATTAGAAAAAAAAAAGAGAGACCTTTTTCTTATCTACTGTTATGTTAATTCGCGAGGGCTTCAGGAACATTTATGTAAAATTGTATTTAGCAAGGCCTATCCCACATGCCACGATGTAAATAAGTCAATCTGCACCGGCGATTACATGGATATAATTATTGGATTCTCTTCTGGAGACTTGATATGGCTCGACCCTATCAGCAACAAGTACTCTCGGCTTAACAAGGGTGTAAGTGGATACTTGGAAATAAAAACGCGTTGCAACAAGATCGTTTTAATTGACAATTATTATTATCATTATAAAAGGGCATCATGTGCAATTCTGCCGTGACCGCTGTAAAGTGGATACCTGGTTCCGAGGATTTGTTCATGGCTTCGTTCAAGGACGGTACCATGCTTGTCCTCGACAAGGATCGCGATGATCAGGCATTCACGCCCGACCCACCATCGACCTGGGCTGATCAACAGTAAGGCATCTTTTGAAAAGACTTTAATGTTATCCATCATTAATTAGACGCGCCGTGTTGTTGTGCAGGATGCAGGTCTCGAGACCACCTAGAAAAAGCAAAAATAACCCCGTTTCACACTGGAAAACATCAACAACCAGCATATGTGGTAAGATCCCCTTTCGGGAGCAAGAGGAGAGTTTTCACAGTCTTAACATACATGCATCAATCAAGATTTTGAATTTTCCCCAGATGGATCATACGTGGCGGTAGTGAGCGGCGACGGTACGCTGAAAATCATCGATTATCACAATGAGCAGTAAGTAAACTTTGAAGACTTTATCGTCCGCGATCTACCTGTTGATCGATCATTCCCTTTTTAGTTTGTGCGATATCTTTGCAGGCTACTACGGCAGACTGAACTGCGTCGCGTGGAGCCCAGATGGTCTCTACCTCTTGGTACGTCATACATTGCATGCTTCACTTTTGCATCATCGACTGATTGATATTGTAGACGGGAGGACAAGATGATCTTGTATCATTGTGGTCTGTTCTTGAGAAACGCATCGTCGCTCGCTGCCAGGGCCACACTTCATGGGTAAAGATCGTCAACGAATGGGATAAATCCATCTTAACCACTTTTCCAACATTGCGCTATCTAGATAACATCCGTAGCATTCGACTCGACGCGGTGCGACGATAAAGTATACCGATTCGGGAGTGTTGGCGAGGATTGCAAATTGATCTTGTGGGACTTTTCATTTAGTGCATTGCATAGACCAAGACATGTAAGCAATTATTTCCGTCCCCATAATTTTGTAATCTTCTTCCTAACAACATTGCCTTGTATCCAGAAACTTAAAAGTAACTCGACACCTCAGAGCCCGCAGGACGAGCCATCCTCGCCATTGTTCAAATCAAAAAAGCAACAACAACAACAACAAGAAACCAAACTGTCATCCTTTTCTACGTTCAATCGATTCCGGAGACGGCGGTCGTCACGGACACCCAATGTATTTAATTTAGGGCATGTCGATAACGATAACGACGACGGCGACTCGTCCAACAGCGGCAACGGCGGCGCTAGCCACGTGCCTCTACCGACCCTGCATCCTATTCTCAACAAGGACCAAGTGCCCTTCCTCCAACCCATCACAGCGCAAACCGTGCACGCCGACCCTTGCTCACACCTATCCTTCCACAAGGATTATATCACTACTGCGGATCGTCGCGGGCGAGTACGCATGTGGAGCAGACAATAACACGTTTACAAAGAACAAAAGAAACCAAAAAAATGCAAATTTCCTGTTTTCATATCAACATGTTAATAGTACACACATCGAAGAAGAAAGATATTAGGCGTACACAGCGCGTGAGGATGTCGAAGAAGAAGAAGAAGAAGGAAGAAGCAAAGTAAATTACTTACAGGATGAAAAGAGTACGGATATTTACACATGAGAAAAAAAGAGAGAGAGAAAGAGAGAGAAAGAGAGAGGTAGAGAGTAAGAACGGAAAAAGCATGAAGGCGGGCGAGAGTTCACACACAATGCAGTAGGAAGGGCGGGGAATTGGGATGGTCAGAGAGAAAGTGCGGGGCGGGCGGGAATTCATGCATGCGCTGCACTCTTCTCCACCAAGAGAGATGCAGCAGCAGCAGCAGCGCTGTTGGAGCTGCCGCTACCGCCACTCGTTTCTCGACTGCGAGTGACTCGTGTTGTTGTGGTTGTTGTTGTTTCACTCTCGCTATCCTCTTCCTTGTTGCTGCTGCGGTGATGCCTTGACGAGCCATGGTATGTGCTTTTCGACCCGAATTTGCGCTGGAAATTAATCAATTCACGGCTGAGCATATCCATGATTTCAAGCGACGTTTGCTCTCGCTTAGATTCTTGCTCTTGCATAGACCGCGCTGCAATCGCCTCTTCAGCCGTACTCTTCTCCTTGTGAAGATGCTCTTCAGATGCTGTTTGGCCTGACGGATTCTCTTCCAACGGTATTGTGCTAGCACTGCTGAGCGACGATGAAGGGCCATCTTCCCGTTTCTCAGGAATAACGATGGCAGCTGGTTTCGCGCCGTTCCTATCCTGCAGCTGCTGCTGTTCCACTACTACGGTAGTTGATACTTGATCGACTTTAGTGAGTGGGTCGATCTGTATACGACTGTCCCGTTGCTGTGCTGTGATCTGCTCTTGCTTTACACTAGTGGTGATTGGTGTAGCAGAAAAGTTTCCGTTGCCATTATTTCCCATAGATGGACTGTTGCTGCTAGTCGCCATCTCTACCTGGATGGAGCTAATGTACTCCAATATCTGCTTTGCTCTTCGGTTCATTTCCGATATTGACATTTTAGCGGATGGATACCTAATCCTAGCCGGCGGCGAAGCTTCACGAGCAGACGTTGAAAGTTTCTCAAAGATCGAGGAACTCGAGATAGAGTTGTTAGCAGGGCTCTGTTCTCCAGGTTGCGGCGTCGATGTTCTCGATCGCGGTCTTGAGTTCTGTCCTCGTCGGCTGCCGGTTGAATTTGTTCGCCGAGCACCACCTCTGCCTCCACGCTTCTCGACTCGAGCAGGTTTCGTGTTAGGTCCAACATCATTTTCGCTTTGTTGTTTGCTGTTTCGAGAATTTGTTCTCTTTGGCTTCTTTCCTCCTCTGGGCCGGCTTGTTTCCACTTCAACTTCCATGGCATCATCTGACAAGACAGAGCATGTTAGTTAATAGCTACTGTAGAATATATAAAGAGCGAACCCACCATCTTCCTTGTTTGATCCAGTCATGTCATTTGCATCCGAGGACGAACTCTTCTTTTTCTCTTCCTTATCCGATGATGGCGGCGAATCTTTATCCTTGTCTTCTGATTTACTCTCCTCGTCAGCGGCGACCTTTGGAGAGCTCGGTGGAGAGCTTGTATATGCACCAAACTCCAAAGCATTCCTGGCAGCCAGGACATCCTCCAGGGACATGAGCGCTTCTCTGCTGTTGAATGTCATGCGTCTTTTCGGCGGTTTCTTTTCGGTGACGGTCGTTGACGTTGCGAAGCGACCATCGGAACTGTATGAACGACGCACTCTGTTATTCCAAGAAAAAAATCGTAACTCCCGATTGAGTTGACAGTCTCTTTGCAAATTTTCTCCTGTGCCCAAATTACCTTCCGTGCGTAAGCTTGACCACAGAGTGGTTTTCAGGCTTACACTCTTCGCAGTAGTAATGCTCTGGGATATCCTGTTCCTCCAGCCCCACGCAATCACAATGCTGCCACACTTCGCATTGATCACACTGCACCATTAATCCAACATTGTCTGGGAGAAGAAGAAAAAAAGAAAGACAAAGGTTCATTAGCTTGGCTTGAACGATCTCCTGCGCGCTCTCACGCTCGAAAACTTACGACTTTCGCCACACACACAGCGAGTGACTGAAGCTCCGTCCGAGCTCTCTTCTTCAGAATCACTCTGCACAACTTGACGTTGAGGTGCTGGTTTCTGCTTCCTACGGCCTGCATGGCCATTTCGACCACGACGCTGAGCGGCTACAACAATAAAGGTCATTAACAAAACTGTTCTGTTCTGCGGAATGCAAAGAGAGAGGGGGGAGAGAGAGAGAGAAAGAGAAAGAGGAGACGGCGTCAGCAAGCAAGCAAAGAAACAAGCGTCTTGCAGTGTCCCGGGGCATACGATCTTTAGTTCTTTGCTCTTGCTTGGTTGGGCACAAAAGGGAAAAGGAAGGGGTGGGGTGGAGTGGAGGCAAGATCAACACATACTCATTTCAGAACTTTTGTTCCCGTCTGTTGAGTATCCAAGGTAGCGATCAGAGGTTGCAAGTTTCGCGCGACAGTTGGGTTGGTAATTTGCCGTTGTAGAAGAGAGTGGAAAAGGGTAACGGGGGGGCAAGGGAGGAGAGAGGTCCTCTTTTTGCTGCTTTTTTCAACATCAGCGCGGAATGCTGTTTGCTGCAGCCAGCCTGTCCGTCCGTTCTCCCAGTCGGCCTTGCTGCGGCACCACTTGTATCCTACAGGCAAGTTTCTTGGAAGGTATTGTCACTCCCACCTTGCACTTGCAAACACAGTGCGTTTTGAGAGGTTTATTTGCGGAAACTTGCAAAGTACATTTCCGTTCATTGCAGGTGACTTGGAAGATCTTGCAAAGACATGATCCCCGACCATGGGAGATCGAGATTCAGAACTTGTTGCTTTTATGTTACTATCTCTTGCACTGTAAACCTGTTCATTTGGATGACTGTGTTGTTACGAATAATTTTTAATCGAGTGAGAAACAAGAGATTTTCTGATAGAACGCCCGCATACACGCAACGTTCTCTCTTTTGAGAATACGCATAGCTTCTGGTTTAACGTACGTAACCAGCAAAAAGAGAAGGGATGACGATTACTCGAGTTCTGATAAGTTTCGGGAGGTTCAGATTCGTTGCACAGACTTTGTGAAAATGCAGCTAAAAAGCGATCAGCCGCCACCTTCTTATTGTGACATCAAGATAGAGTTGATGCTTATCAGCTGCAATGCTAGAGATAACTTCAGTAAATAGCAGGAACTTTTACTATTAATCGCAATATACATACTTTAAAACTACTGTAGAGTGACTGCATTGTTTTGGAGCCACCTTCTTTGCGCGTTCTGATTCGAGTCGATAAATGAAGGTATTGGTGCAATTCAACGTTACGGTTTTAGAAAGTGACACATTCTAAAGGATGATGGCGTCAATGCAATCCAGCTTTTCAAAGACATGCAACGTAATATTAGCTGTAAATAAATAGACGACGGTCCAGTCGATCGCTGCGACGCAGGATAATGCGATAGTCATTAATAAATCACAAAGCTATGGCAAAATGCATGCGTCCACGCGATACCCAGAGTATGCGGTTGTCATTACCCACAAATTCTCGAAACCCACTTGGGACCCTTCAATATTCGGGGAAAGACCAAGGAAAATTTGCTATGTAATCCGATATATCCCATAGAAGCTCAATATTGGAAAGAATAGAGAAGATGACCCGAAACAGAGCTCGTCTGTCGCGCAGTGCGGTGCAAAGCAACTCGAGTTACTGGTGCATGGTCAATTTCAGGCTCCGAAGAGCCGGCAGGGTCTTGAAGGCTTGCAGGCGACAACCATGCTCGATCTCTTTCCGCGAAAATGGTATGTATCGATGACGGTAGAGAGAGTACTAGAGAGAGAGAATGAACATGTTCCCAAATGGATGGATGGATGGATGGATGGATGAATGAATGAAAGAGTGAATGGGGGAGGCTGCATACCTCGCGAGGAAAGAAAGTTGGACGTGAGGTGTAGAGACAGAAATTGTATTGAATGCGGGCGGTCTGCATGTTCAATGGCGACAAAACTGATTATTGTATTATAGTCGCTCGTCGTTCCCGAGAGGAATCAGTTCCAGCACATTCTGCGTCTCCTCAACACCAACGTTGATGGCAAGAACAAGATCACCATTGCCTTGACCTCTGTCAAGGGTGTCGGTCGTCGTTTCGCCAACATCGCCTGCAAGAAGGCTGACGTCGATCTCAACAAGAGGTATATACATCAGCGTCTTCCCTTTCTACGGAAAGAAAGGTGTAAAGTTCTAACTGGTGGTGTTTTTACAGAGCTGGTGAGCTCAGCAACGAAGAGTTGGAGCGTATCGTCACCATCCTCCAGAACCCCTCCCAATACAAGATCCCCAACTGGTTCCTGAACAGACAGAAGGATGTCGTTGACGGCAAGTACAGCCAAGCCATCTCCAACACCCTCGACACCAAGATGCGTGAGGACCTCGAGCGCTTGAAGAAGATCCGTGCTCACCGTGGTCTCCGTCACTTCTGGGGTCTCCGTGTCCGTGGTCAACACACCAAGACTACTGGCCGTCGTGGTAGAACCGTCGGTGTCTCCAAGAAGAAATAGTAAGTTGGTTGGAAAAGTATGTGTCGGATCATATTTGCTGATTATGTTTTATCAGAACTATTTTTTCTTTCTTGTCTCTCACTTTATCTCCCGTTTCACCACCACGACGCTTTCCTCTCTCTGTGTGTGTGTGTGTGTTTATTCGGATCTATATTCGGGCGAGATAAAATAAAAAATATAATATGCTGCGTGAAACAAGAAGGACCGCTTTTACGGAGAACTCGTGTCGAGTGAAGGGCTTTGTTGGACAGCAGCGAGACGCACGGCTTTGGAGAATTTGGATGAAGGACCGAGTCGTTGCAATGCAATGGGTTGGCGTCGCGATTGCTGCTGTTGCTTCAGGAACCAATTCTGGCGGCCAAACTCGCTGCTGCTGCTGTTGCTGCTGCTGCTATCATCGTCATCGTTGCTTTGGAAAAGCCAGACCAGTTGCTCCCTCCGCTTTTCCTTTTTGTTTCTTTGAATAACACGCACAGCGAGCATCACACCGATAAGCATTGACACAAGTATGATTGCACTAAAGGTTATGCCCACGATCTATACCGTCGTTATAAGCTCGCCTTCAAAGAACTGGCTCCCTAAGATCACTAACTAACCATGTTGGTGCGTTGCGGTTGGTACGGTACAGAGGGCGATGTGAACTCGGTGCCAGCTTGGATATCTGTGGATGTACAAATATATCAGTGGGAGCCTGGTAGTTTACAGGTTTATGTGAAACACTTGCTTAACGTTGGGGAAGGTAATGCTTCGTTTGACGTTTCGGCCATGTCTGACAGCTGTGCGTTGTCGCTGCGTTGCGCCGATGTTAACTCATAGCTTGTCTTTATTGCGACAGCCGTCCGTGCGGCTGTTGTGAAACCATCAAAGTCATCATCACCGTCATCGTCCTGTTGCCCAGTATTAATATCTCCTTCATGACCGTCGTCGTCACGCTGCGCTGTTGTTGTCGGGGACATGATCGTCGTTGCAGTGTATTCATCGGAACTGATGCATTTTTGCAAGTGGCACGAAGAGGAAGAAGGCCACACAGTAGAGATGGAGGATTTTGGATAGATGGTATTGAGAATATCAAAGTCGGAAAATTCATTGCTGCTACCACTACCACTACCGCTGATGGTGGCGGATACAGCAGCATTCGGAAAAGGCGAAAATAACGAAGGGGCCATAGCGCTTGACGGAGATCACGCAACGTATATCTTTGTATTGTATTGTATACGCAGAAATTTACTTTAATAAGTTTGTTTATCGAGGAATAATATTGTTTTTAGACGGTATGTACACTATACATATTTACAATAACTGTTGAGATCGGCAGATAGGACAATAAAAAAGGACTTAGCTTTGCTCTCGGTCGCGTAGCAGCTCTGTAAAATATGCAAAATAACAATGAGATCCCTCTTTGAATGAGTGAAGGAAAAGAAAGGAAACTTACCACTCCACTGAGAGTCCTGGAGAGTATTTACAAGATCGGCCGCATCAGCCGAGTTCATGGCCGCTATTTGGTCGGATGCAAAGTAACGGGTGAACGTATCTAAGGAGGTATCACCTAATGCTTCTGTGCCAAAAAAAGCGCCTGGCGATGATAGAGATACAACTCTCAATGAAGCTGAAGGTGAATGGAGAGATAACATCGGAGATCGATGCGTCCGCACCGAAGATGGTGTCGAAGGCCGTGTCTCATCCATCACTTCAGATTCGACAGTCGACGGATGAGAAGGATATCTAGGTGGTTGTCTTGCTCCTCCTTCGAGCATGAATATCAGCGATTGCGGAAGTGGCGAACGAATTGGTTTGTCAACGACGATTGTTGGTACTAAATCAATGCCTGTTTAGTTGGACGTCTCGTCGATCCTACCCAATATTTTTCCATTTTTACCTGGTGAACCAGATGACTTCTTTCTTTCTTTTTCTTCGACGTGCTCATCCTGAGATACATTGAGTAACGGTCGACGAGGTGGCCGCTTTACATCGAGGTATTTCTGTAACTCTGGTTCTTCAATCAAGAGTCCGAGATCGAGAATCTGTGTATCATGTCGCTCTTCGCGCTCCTTGAGGAACCGCCTTCGTTGCACCAGCATAGACACAAAACTCTTAGCTTTCTTGGTCGCCAAAATCTTTTCGATTTTATCTTGCTGTCGTGCTCTGTTGACAAGTTCATCAAACCTATACCAGTTCTTGAATGTTAGCGACTTGTTCGGGCAGAAATATCTTTTACAATGCAAAAATATTACGTGAGTGATTTGGATACATCAACGAGCTGCATCGCGAGTATTTCCAACATGTCGTGAAAAGAAATACCCCGAAATCCGGCCTTCGCCATGATCTCCTGATACACAAAAGCATACTGTCTCTTGTTGTTTCTCACGGCTTCAACGTCCATCGTTGCAAGCCGTCGATTCACCTCGTTATAGTTGTAGAATCGCTCCCCGATGATATTGTTAGCCCTCGTTTCAGAATTCATCTGCGCTTGCGAAAGAGGCACCGACGCGAGGTGTGTTAGATCGGCATCCATCGTGTAGCTGCAATTCAGCAGGCTCTTGATACTATGTTGCTCGTCATAGATACGGATAGCCAGCACACCCCGCAGTGCGCGTAAAAATCCCGGCACGTCCTTCTTCTTTATAAATCCGGTTGCTTTGGGATCAAACTGCGCCCACGCTGCCTTGTAGCTGGATGCAATGTTTAGATCAGCTTTTCAATAAATATCAGGCATAATATATGTGCTTACTATCGAAGATCCGAGCGAGTAATCAGTGTGAACTGGTTTCGTTTATCAAACGTAAACGAGAAGTTATTGATGACAACCTATTTTAGCATCGGTTATTTTGGAAGCCTTCGTTACATAAATTGCACGCGTAAATGGACTCTTACCACAGTAAAAAGGTTAACAAAAATGTAGGTACAGACGACGTAAAATATCACAAATAGGGCGACCGCCGCGAACGGCGATCCGCAATCGATTCCGGGCACACAGTTAGGTGGGACAACAGCGAAATCATGCATCAAGAAATCCTACACATTGTTATTAGCAAAGGTTCGCTTGTTTTTCTATTGCGAATTCTCTCACCCAGTTCTCTCCAGTGGTGATACGCCACAAGGTTTGCAGCGCAGTCCACAAATTGCGAAAGTTTGCATGGTTGTTTCCATAGAGACCATAGCGCGTCGTGCCAAAGAGTTCTTGGAACGTGACCGCGAAGCACAAGATCACGAGTGCAAAAGCGGCCGAGATATACGCTATAGTCGGTGCTGCACGTCTAAGAGGAATAAATGTTGATAAAAAGATGAGAAAAATAATCTCTCTTTTCTTTTTTTCTTACTTACTCTGCTGCACGAAAGAGGGTATCCAAAGCTTCAATGCGCTGTGCGAGTCTGAACGCTATGCCGACCTTTAAGAGCGCAAAAACTACAGCCATTGCAAACTGGAAACTAGCGTTTAATACATAAATATGCAACGTTTACACATACAATGAGGACTTGCCTGCATTTCCCAGTACTTTTTCAATGCAAACAATATGATCACTGAGTTAAGACATGTTAGCATTGAACGTATGCTGACGTTTTGAGTCTTACCCATGGTTGTCATGACGGCGTCGTAGATATTCCATTTCGATGAGCGCCACTGGACGTAAAAGGTATCAGAGTAACAAATTTGAGAAAGAGGGTCTACGTCTCTTTACCTTGTGCAAACCTAAACCATTGATTTTCAAGAATATCTCAAGCGCATAGACACCCAAGAGGATCCAGAATAATCCACTTTGGATATTGGTAAACAGCTCAGATTGATGGAGATGCGACGCCGCAAAGACAGCTAAAAAGTAAATAGACGCCATGTTCAATGCCTCCTATTTCTTAAGTGCATCTATTCCCTCTTACCTATGTTTGCGCTGAGGATATAGGCCATGAATCTTGCAAACTTGCCACGTTTATCGATCACTAAATCGTAGCATTTGCCGCGGAACCAGCTTCCAGATGGCCTTTTGGCTCGCCGCGTAGGTTTTATCAGAGCAAGCTGCCGCTGCAAATCCTGGAATTGACGTTGTGTGTTGGTCAACGAAGAAATGCCACTCCTGCGTTTAAAGATCTCAAGAATGACGCCGATAAAGAGCTGGATAGAGCACAGCGATGCCACAAACATGAAAACAATGTAGTATATAGAGTACATCACAGAGGTTGATGACCAGTCGAATTTTGGCTGCTGCTTGATGTCGCCAGCCGGAGACACACTCATTGCAGTAAATAGTGACATGATCTAAGAGTTTGTAAAACGAATTGTGAGTATACATCTGCATACAAAAACAGTCGACGCAACTTTTACCCATCCTTCTCCGGAAGCACATTCAAACAGGTGCAGCAGAGCCTTTCCAAAACTGTCAAACGAGTACCGGTATGGATTTGACCATGTTCGCGGGATGAGGATGCCCTGTGCCTGAGAATGAAATTCGCTCATGCAGCCCTCGATTGACGTCGATCCTTCATCGTTGCACCGAGCAAAGCGGCCGGCAAACAAGTAGCAACCATAGATAGCAAACGCAATAAACACCATAAGGTTGAGCATGACGGCGTCCACCATGGTCGGCAAACCTGACATGAGATACAAGAATATGACCCGCAACTCCTCAATGTAGTAGCCGATGCGCAATATCCTCAGTGTGCGGAGGACTCGAAGAATGGCGCCTTGATATCCAAGATCGTCAACCGTCGTCAAGGTAATGATTTGCGCCAGCAGGATCGAAACATCAACGATGTTCCACGCGTTCCGAAAGAAAGATCGTGGCAAGATGACCGCACCGTTTGATACAATGTTGATGAATACATCACACCAGAAAATGCCGAGGAATACCCTCTGCAAAATTTCAATTATCCTTGCACTCGTGTTGAAAAAATTGCGGTTTCTCTCGTCTGCCCATATACTCAAAATAACGCTGACAGTGAGGATAAAGATAAGAAATGCTCGGTACAGCGTGGACGATGTGAGCCAAATGCAGAATGCGCGGAACGGATTGTCCGGTTTCAAAAAGAATAGCGATCGAAACACTTTAAGGTTCTCCACAATGACATCCTTGTTCTCCTTGGCCACGTTGATCTCGTACTCGTCGCCGTACTTTACCAGCGGCTCATCGCTGTCCTCAGTCAGCGGTTCATCTGCAACGACTGTACTTAGTCCACTCATGGTGGATATCGTGGACGCTTTGCGAGACGTTTTCCGCGTCGTTGAGTAGAGGGACATGCGGCGCCAGTTTGCTCCGGCCGTGCTTCCAGACGACTCGGTCGTGAGTGACGATCGCCTGCGTCCCTCTTGCCCTTCGGTAGTCAAAAATTCTTTAAACTTTTGGTTCGTCACGGACGCTATTAGGCTCTGTGGAAGCTTATCCGTCTTGAATTTGCGTTTTTCCTGCTTCATGAAAATGGGCAGCAGCAATCTGACCGTTTCATTAGCGAGCAACCGGGTATCTTTCCTGGACATGATACTTACTGACTCAACAAGTCCATTCTAAAGTATTCGGGCTGCCAACGATGCTGTCTAATGTATTTTTTGATTTGAATCTGTCGAATTTCGTCTTCGTCCAAGTCGAAGTTTTCCATGATCATGGCTATGAACAGGTTGAGTACCATATCTATAATTCAATATTTAGCACATCTCTTTGCAAATTTAAAGCATTAGCAGATACTCTACAGTGGACTGTAAAGTAAAGCAAAACCATAAATATTGCTGCGTAAATGGCAGATGCGTATGCTTGTGCTTGACTGTGCATCGCATTGTATAGGATGTCCTGTGGTATATGATTAAGTACTAATATTTACAGCAAATCCGCTGTCACTGACTTACTGTCCAATTTTCGCCTGTCATGATCTTTAAAATAGAATCAGTGTAAACTCCTAAAGTGCATTGTTCAGAGAAGAAAATGGGAATTATACCTGGAAAAGTGCGAGGAACGCCTGATAGAAATTATCGAAGCGCATTTCTGGATCGTTAGCTGCCACGGTGCTGTCAAAGTCACCTCCAAAGAGTTGAACAGCGATGGGGCACAGCAGAAAGAGTACCAAAAACGTAAAGAACGTGAGGTTAACAAATCCTTGCCCATCACCAACGACTTCAGACTAGACACCCAATAGAAAGGATTATGTTCAATAGATTTGTATCGTGACCGTGCAGAGCAGTAGCCTTACCAGTAATCTCAGCACTCGCGGGTACAAGTAAGCTAGTCGGTACAATCGCATGACTGCAAAGAGTCGTATAATGTTTTGAGGCACTGTGCGATGCATTGTCACCGCGGTATCGAGTAGAGTGACCAATGCAATTACCAAATCGACCCTATTGCGTAAATATCATTCTGCAGGTTAAGGATTGATTTAATGTTTTTAACCAGAGAGTGAAAAATGTAATGAAAAAAGGATATGATAATATCTCCAAAAGTTTTGCCAGGTGGATGCCGCAACCCATCGCATAAATATCTCCAACGCAAAAATCCAATTAAATGCGTCTAGAACGAAATCTGGATGCAATGAGCAAAATTAGTATCTGCAAGGATTCTAAACCAAGTCCTGTACTATCTCTTTCTCCATCTTACCCAGTTTATCGGTGCGCGTAGGTGCCAAGGTCGGGCTGTGAAGCATCATAAAGACCGCATTGATGGCCACCAATGCACTTCCAGCGTATGGGAAGATAGGGTTGGAGACAACGGCTGAAATGGCCCGGCGTAATCGATGTGATTTTTGCAACAGTCTTTCGCGAGGATTACTACTGTGTCCATATACCCACTCTTCCTCCTGATGGAGTTGCTGCTGCTGTTGCTGCTCTTGTTGTTCCTCAGTACTGTGGCTATTATCAATCGTCCTGCTAAGCAAAAGTCGCGTCCTCTTTTTGGAGCCAGCGAATGCGCTTGAACGCATATCTCCTCGCACGTGCGAAAACGATGTAGTAATTACAGCAATGAAGAGCGGTACCATGATGTAGGTCATTAAATAGATGCAGGAACAGTAAAATATGCTGGCGACGTTGCCTGAGATGCTATCTTGGCTTAGATACATGAGATCAGTCCATCCTTCGGTGGATATAACAGTAAACACATTGAGCATTGTGTAAAAGATGTTGTTGTAATTGATAAATGTCCATCCCGGTTGATGGCTGACGCTTTGAACGCATACTTGGCCCGCCTTGCACACGAAGCTGTCTTCGCCCAAGATGTTCAGCACTGTGCCGGTATCTATATCGTATGCTCCGTGCTTGTTGCCTTCTGCGTCGTAGTAATAGCTGCATGCAACGGGAGGATCCACGTAGGTGAGATCTAAACCAAGGATATAACACAATAAATACAGCAACAACCTAATGTTATATATCATCTATCTTTACCAGATATGCCCCTAAACAGGCCGCCCTCGGGCATGACAGCACATCGACGAGAGAATGAGTTGCGTAGCACAAACAATGCAAATATCGAGAACAGGACCCAGAAGAATACGAAAAATCCCATGACGTTGCGAAGCATATCCAGACTGGTAGCTAGAGATTGCATGATGGTCTTTTTTGGAAGAAAGAAACAAATAGATCAACATCCTTTTTTCTCCTATGAATAATCCCTTCTTTCTTCTGTCTTACCGAAGTACCCTCAGTAATCATGACGAGTCTCAGGATACGCGCTGCGGCTAATGTTTTAAACAAGGAAAACGTATCGTGAGAGCTCAGCATCAAAGTAAGATCGATCCAATATGACGTGATGACTAATAAATCTATCACGTTGCTGAAACTGCTGCAGTAAGCCATGTGTGTGACCTTTAGACAGCCATATAATTCACTGCTTAGATCAGTCTTGTTTGTTGCTTTCGAAGATGCTGAGCTCAAGCGGAACTCGGTAATTGCATCTTCAGGTATGTCCTCGCGATAAGCCTGCATAGCGCTGTCGCTCAACGCAGCAGGTACAGTGCTTGCGGTTGAAGGCGTTGCTGGTGCTGAGGGGGACGCGACAGGCGACCAAGGTGCCGGCTGGTACTCGTAATCTCCATTACTCTCTGCAGTTGGCAGTTGGCTGTTCGGTGGAACAAAGGACATGGATCGTATACTGTTCGCTGAGTAAAATGATCGCGCAGATGCAAATTCTGGGGAGCGAGAATCATGGCTCCTTAGCGGTTGCCATGTCATCCTCTGACATCCTTTTATCGCTGGCCAACACATCATCCATTCAGGGCAGCGCTCTTTCAGCTTTGCTAGCCACAGCAGATGCTTTGGAAATTGCGACCAAAAGAATCCGTATACTATTATCTTTGCAGCAGCTTCCAATCTTGTGAATAAAGTTATTGTTAGCTCGCTCTTTTTGCTGTTACTCTCACTGCAGTATCTACACACATACGTGTAGCAGACGTTGATCAGCAACAGAGCATATTGGTAAGGCTGGAAGAAATTGGTCTTGTCTGCAGTTGAATGTATAGGCACAATGGACAATATGATCCAGTGCAAAAGGATTAACGAAAACATAATCGCTGCGTGGTATCTGGTATTATCACATCCATCGTTAGCTGTATCGTTAAACATATCTTTCCCAGAATGTAAATAAATCTTACTTTGAAGCAATGTATTTCCAAAGTTTAAATCGTAACTCACTCGTGGGTCCAAAGTAGCCCAGCGACCAACCTTCAAACGAGATAGGTACGCCAGGTCCCTCATCAATGCTG
Source organism: Rhizomucor pusillus (assembly GCF_041956525.1). Lineage (NCBI taxonomy): Eukaryota > Fungi > Mucoromycota > Mucoromycetes > Mucorales > Lichtheimiaceae > Rhizomucor > Rhizomucor pusillus. The sequence continues at coordinate 140,481 of NW_027192154.1, forward strand.
GCAAATATAGGATGCTTCTCTTCTTCCTCTCCTGTGGTAACAGGAGTTGTTTCTTCCCGACGTGGATGGAGCAACTTTTGAATAGATGCTTTACGAAGTATCTCCATTGCTGATGAAAACCGCTTTAATCGTCTGCGAGTTCTTCCCATTGCTTCGTAATTCGATTCTTGGCCTGGTGGGCTTGGTGGCAGTGGTGGTGACGACGAAGCATACAACTGACTGTCAGGAAAAGAACTCGATGCTTTGGTAGCAGCATTGGTTCTAGTCATGTCTGCCTCCTTATCCTCTGAGGCAGGTGCAGAAGGTGGACGTCGTATGAATATCCCTCTTGTTGTCATCGTTCTTCTCCTACTCCTCACAGCGTTCCATGGCGGTGATGAACGTTCATCCATCCTTCCCTCTTCCTCTCTTGGCAATAAATCGAACTCATCAGGTATCGTGAATGGATGCTGCTGCTGCTGCTGCTGTGAAGAACCTTGCCTATCGGATAGGTGCGAGCGCGCATAGCTAGGTTTCTTGTCACGCGCAGTCTCACTGGTGGGAATATCCCTCTTGCCAATGTTAGATTTTCGGCTTTCAAGTGCATATATATATCGTGCTAGAGATGTTACGTCCTCGGCGTCCATGTAGGTACTGGTTGTTTCGCAGCTCCTCGCATCCACGACGCGACCTGCTGCTATGCACACCGCGCACAAGGCTCGATACCACCAGGATGACTCTGAAGGCGGCGTTGTAGAGGATGGTTTCCGAGCAGCAGCGGCCAAGGAAGGGACTTGCTGCTGTTGATCCTGTTGCTGCTGCTGCTCTCTCTGCGTAGCTGCCATCGCCAACAGCTTAGATAAGCGTCTCGGCGGCGGCGGTATCTGCTCCCTGTCCCAAAAACTAAAATGAGTGCTTGCTGATCTGTCGGTAGCACCGGCTGGCTGGATCGTGGATGCATGCGATTTTGGGTGCACAGAGAGTGTTGGCTGGATGTTCGAGCCTGACAAGGCAGAGTGGGCAGGGCTGCGTTGCCCTTGAGCCTTTCTTGTGCTCACAGACTGTGATAAATGGTCATAGCCTGATGGAACTTTGCTGGTGGAGGGCGAGTTCTGCGATGCTTCAGTGCTCCCAACCCGTCGCTTCTGTTGCTCGTCTTCTATCTGATCTAGCCACTTCATGGGCTTCCCGTCTTCGTTGTATATGTGGCGGAATATATAACCATTGGATATACTTCGGCGGTGTGCGAGACGCCTTATGCCTGCCGTAGGCCTGCCCGAAAGAAGGAGGTCTAGTTTATTCTTCTTTTCCAATCGATCTCGGGTCAGTGGCGGATAATGCTGCGTCATAGTAGCGGATGATCTTTGCCGTTGATTCTGCTGTGTACACGAACGGAACCGTGCAGAAGACATTGACGACCTAGGTGTTCTCGATTCAGTATGGGACGATGCATCCTGCTGCATCGCATTGAGGTGATACGAGTGCCTTCGACGCTGCAGCTCTCCATTTTTTGTGTTAGAATATGAAGGTAAAGCATTGAGCCTTGGCCTCGACTGCGACGGCTTCATGCGTTTTGGAGGATTCGGGGATGAAAAAGAGCAACAACGCTTCAGAAACAAAAAACCCTTGATATCTTTCTCGGGAAATTTTATATACGTGTCGATATAACGTAATGGACTTTTCGTGTGGGTGTCTTTTCAACAACAAAGTACGCGAGCCGCATTTCAAAAAATCCAAGCACTTTGAAGACCTGGCTGCAAGCTTCGCCATCAATACCAAAAATGAACAATTGACGGCCCAGTAAGTACTTGAAACGGGTTGCCAGTTTGTTTGTTGTTGCATGGTTATTTACAACAGCACCGCTTAGTTACTCCTGGCTGGTGCAAATGCACAAACCTCTTGCTGGACAACAATCCGAGCCTTACATTGAAGCTGTGCTGGAGAATCCGTCTGACAAATCCGATCCCATTCGCGTTCCTGCCATGCAATTGAAGAACTCTGCGGGAATGGAACAGTTCGAGCACTCGCGTTACTATATCTTGTCGCCGTCGCTGCCGTCGCTCAACTGCGGGTTGTATCACATGCAACTCAATGTGTACACTGACAAGACGAAGCAAAAGCTGCTGGCGACGCACGAGAATGACGTGCTCTCGCGTATAAACACTGACACCTGCCCGAAAACAGAATTTCTCGAACGCATGCATGCGGCTGCCAGGCAGGCGCAGCATGGTTGGCAAAGTCATCAACAAGAGCAGTAATGAAGAACATTTAGACCTCAGTGTATCTCTCCAGAAATTCAATTCATAATAGATAGTTCCGAGTATCAGGGAACTTTCGAGATGGATCAGTAGACAAGCAAAGGAGATGGGTGTTGATGCTCGGCATTGCCGAAACATGTTGGGAATGCGTATCAATCGACTGACAAGACTCGATAAAAATGGGCATGAGAAGAAGGACAAGACGGTGTCACATTCGGATGGTTAGCATTCATCGCAACCTCCCTAAACCCATGCGTCTGTATCCATGCTTGGATCTCGTTTCGGCAGCAATGTATAAATACGAAATTTTTTCTTCCTCAAAGTTTTCGCAGCTCTTTTCTTCTTTCCATCTTATATCTCTGATTATACAATGTAAAGTGGTCCTGGAACCCTGTAGCCAGGCAGGAAGATAAACACAAGTTTATTGCAAAAGAACGTTCAACCTTGGTAACGTATTTATGCTGATCGTGACAATATCGATTGTCCTTTTTTTAACATGGAAATAAACGTAACGAAGGTTGATGAAAAAGTCAAGAGGCAGAATGGATGATAATGTGTGTGTTTTGTTTACTACATCTATGACCTACGCATACAAAAGTAAGATGTCATTGGATGGTCTGACACGTTGTACGGTGTGGGTGGAAATTGCTGATGGTGGGTGCTGAACGCAGTAGCGAAAGGTGTAGTAACAGGTGGTATAATACAGCTTGCGTCGTAAGCAAGGGCGGCGGTAGACCTTGCTCCAGCAGCAGTGGGACAAAGCATATCAAACATGTCGTTCTCAGCAGGACAAGGATGGTACAGGTATGTTGACTGTAAACTGAGCTGTGTATTGATAGGAGCAAACTGACTGGTTATGTAGGTAGGAAGGGTATATGAGGTGGGGTATCCGCAGCAAGATGAAGCAATAGCAGGATTGTTGTTGACTACTAAAGCAGAGGCTGGTGATTGTTGGTGATGGTAGTAAGTTGCTGTTGGGTTCCGTGTTGCGCCGTTGTGGTTGTTGAAGCTTTCAACATCCTCGACGGTAGGCACCGGCGGCGTTGGCAATTGGTTTCGAACTGACCTCATTGTTGTAGCAAAATCTTCTTCCTCTCGTCCGATTGAAGATGGAGACTGGACGGAGACAGGTGATAACGTGCGAGGTGACAAGGATGCTTCGAGTCTTTGAAGACATTGCAAACGTTCCAGATAGGACATGCGAGTACTACCAACAGACGGTTTTGGAGCATGCACTTTAAAGTGTCGACGCAGGTTGCTAACGACAGCGAAGCGGCGATTACATCCAATACTAAAAACAATGGAGAAACATGTTGAGGACTAGCTGTCAAATACGTCGATCACATAGATGCTATCTTACGAACATGTGACAAGCAAACGGCTTTTCACCAGTGTGAGTGTACTCATGTGACCTCAACGCACTCGGCTTGGTAAAACTCTTGTCACAGTACTTGCAACCATACAACTTTCTTCCACTGCTCTTGTCAGCGATTACATCAGCAGAAGCAGCGTTGGGCTTGACGGTTGCTGTGGAAGCGCGCAAGTCGTCTGCTTGTTCGTTGCCACGCGGCGGCGATGACAACGCCGTCGAAACACTTTTAGGCTGGATTTGCATGTTTGTAGGATTCGACAGCAGGGAAAGGGAAAGTCAAGGTCAAAGAAAGAGAGACAAAACAAAGAAATTTAGAGAGCAAACCGAAAGAAAAGAAGAAAGCTTAAATATTGGGCAGTTAAATATTGGACAGGATTAGAAAATGCAGGACTAGGACAGGAGACGGAATCGCTCGAGAAAGTCGGTCTGTGTCTCCTTTCTGTCCAAAGTGGAAAGAAAAGAAAAAACAAATTAAGGGTCTCGTGTCAAAACCGCTGTTTCTTTTTACATCGAGCATAATTCCTCGCTGCAGTTATAAGAAAAAGTCCATTGTGGGCAGAGAAAAAGAGAGAGGGAGAGGCACAGTCTTTCTCTAACTCTGGCTTCATCCGCGTCACAGTTGCATATCGATTTACGAAGGTTCACCTTGTTGTTGTCACTGCGATAAAGAATAAGAGTGATGGGGATCCTGACCTTGAACTTGGAAGCGAACGTTACACACTGCGCCGCATGAAGGCGTGCCTCATTCCAGGATTGTCGAAAACATCGTGTCGTATTGATTCATCCTTTGAACTTCTTTGTCACATACGTTGGACCGTCGAACATGGATGGAACACCGTTCCAGACCTCGGCCACTCTATTCCTCCTTTATCCCAAGTTAGCTTGCGCTGGTCTGTGCTACTGCTGAGAGTGCCTTGTCGAAACAATGAATATTGCATCCCATTACCGAAAAGGGAGCAACCAAGTTAAAAATCGAGATCTGCTGGTGGTACAAATACTGTCCTTTTATGTTTGGTTGTTCTGGTATATCTATACTGTATCCCACGCAGCCTCCCTCCTCCACTGCACGAATGGTAAATGCAGCGGAAGGTTTGTCTAGTGCAAGGCACCTGTGTCAAGAGACCCGCCCGCCTTTGTGTTGTTTGTTCATCCTCACAGCATACCTGCAGACGAGAATTTTCTCCTCCTTCACTTTGCGCCTATTAGATTTGATTGTAGACGTTGTAAATATTCAATTGACTGTTGTGCACCGGTGTATATAAATATAGCTTACTATCATCTTCCGCGGAAACGTTGTTCGCAAAGCTTAATTCTAGCAGCCAGCAAACCCGCGCCATAAGGTCCGAGCGTGTTTAACATCCTCTTCCCAGGCTTACGGACAGACAGTCAACTTGCTTGTTTTTCCAAAAAAGGCTGATGCTGCTGGTTTTGACGTCTTCTAAAGGAAAAGTAGGGCATATGTAAGAAGTTGTTCGTCTAGGCAGCTGCTGAATTGATTGATTCTCATGAACAGGACACCACCCAGCGCCCGAGTGCAACCCATGCAGCTCAAGGGGTAGTGTGTGGTACACTAAAAGAAGCTCTGCAGTTTAAGGAGGTAAATGGGTGGCACAAACTCCCCATGCATGCATTTGTGAACTATTTAATGTATACTGCTGGTGCTGATTACCTAAAGAGGCTTGCATGCGAGATACGTTAAACCTAACACCATCCTGCTACGCAGTCAGAAGTTGAAACCTTTGTACTAGAACGCTTTTCTTCTCTCGTGGTGGGCTTTCTTTTGCTATCATTCCACTTGAGATTACTGGAATCCTACGACGACGAGTGACAACATGACATCTGGCAACTCGTGCAGCAAACTGTGACCATGAATGCATAGCAGGGGGCTGCTGACGCATACATCAAACCATATAAATGCCAAGATAATTTCCGGGGCCGGGTGGTAGCTTGTTGGCAGTGGAGCTCAAACCAACAGCTCTTTTTTTCCCTCCCCTTCGCGTCCCGCCAAAGAGGAGAAAAGTATGCCATATCTGCTAGTCTGATCTCCAGACTGGATTTCGCATGCACCTGATACAAAAAGCTCATTCGTCAACAAGATAAACTTTGAAAATGTCAATTTCAAGATCGAGTTACTACTACTTCAATAGCCGAACGTAATCACACGTCTTTAAAACGGACAAAAACCGAATGGTGCCACGGTAACAACTGTAAATCCACCATGTTTATTTGATTGTGCACTTTCATTATGCAAGAAATTATTCCGCTAGAACGGGGAGTTTTTTAGATGGATAAGCCTGCTGCATACCAAATAAAACAACGGAACTAAACTCAAATTTCTGAACAACTCCTCCCTGGAATAGCGCCAGGCATCAGAGAATATTACCTTATTTTAGCTAGTGCAAGCTGCGTTGAAGAGATCTCCTACCGCAATTGTTAATAACATGCAGTACTGCTAATAACATGTTAAGGAATTCCAGACTTTTATCTTACATGACAGTTCGATAAAGATACAATCAATGTACTATTGATAGTAGTTTTGAAAGCACCAGCGCGGCGATCTGAGGATACATGTGATGCGAGCACGAGAAAAGTGCAGAGTAAGCTTTATTGACAGATGTACAATGCTCTATTATTGACGCAAAGTATTCAAAACTGCGTGAATGCGCTCCTGTATCGCTGCTGATTGCTCTTTAGAAAGCAATATTTCGAGTTTCTCGGCCAGTGAAGCTTTCAAACCGTTGTCAACTAAAAATTGTAGGAGAGCGTTATTGATATATCCCATAGCATGGGAGTCAGCAAGTGTAGTTGACTTACAAGTACGGTGCTTGACAGCGTCTTCTAAAACAGCAACGGCTGCGGTCCGGATGGCGCTGTATTTCATATCCTCCAAGCAGTGTATACACGATTCAACAATCTTCGTTGATGCCTCGAGACCAAGGCTTCCAGGTGCACAGTGGTCCAGAAATGTACTCATGCTTTCCAGTATAGAGATCTGTACATTCCATACATTGTTGGGCAAACTGCTGGTCAGAATATCGCATAGCTGGTTGGTTTGCTCGCCTGCATCAAGTGAGGAGCATTGTATTAGCATTATCATTTTCATTGAACCATATCTGATATGGCTTCGACTTGCCTTGCGCTGCAAAATGCTTGGGCTGGAAGGAAGATACCAAAGCTTTGAATGCATTCGCCTTGGTCATCAGAAGCAATGGTTTGGCATTATCGTTATCATCCTCTTCCATGACATCCGCTTCGTCCATCGTACACAGGTCCTCCAAAAACTCGTGAACTTTTGAGTATATGTCCAGCTTGTCAGCAAAAGCATCAGCGTATTCGCGCAAAGACGTAAGCGCGTGCCTCTGGTAAACTCTGTTGTTACGTTTGGCCTCACGAATAACAATCTAATTTGTAGTCAAGGTATGTAAGTATTCTCTGTTGTTGCTGTAAGCATTTAGCAACATACCTTTAGGGTTTCGTCAAGTGACACTTTACAGCCAGGTTTTGCAAAATAGTTTGGTGACGATACACAGAGCTTCACAAATGCTTGGAGAACGTTCTCTTTGCCAGACCATGATCTCGTTGCCAACGTAGTGACCATAACTGGCATCAATTTATCTGCACGTTCACCGACTCCGTCGCCCGTTGCTTTGCACATATCTGCAATGGTCAACGCAGCAGTCTGCTTTGTTTGCCAGTATTGGGAGGATAGCAACGGCTGTACAAAATCAATAATCTCTTCGATGTGCAGTACAACCAAACTTCTAGTGCCTAAAGAATGACGTAATACATAGATTTAATTGAAGGCGTGTAATCCATATAATATATGTATCAGGTATACCTGAAGTGAGATTCTCCCAAGCATCCTTCCACAACTTGCTGATACTGTCATCTGGGTCATGTTCGCCATAATAAATCAAGGGAACAATAGCAGATGCTATGGAATTCATGCGATCTGTTGCAAACCGGGTCATTTCCACCATCGTAACAGCGCTGGCAGCATGTGCATCTTCATCTAAACCCAAAGCTGTAAGTAGTGTGCAACAGCGAAATTTGGCAGCAAGGAAACTCACCGGATTCTTCAACATAAAGTTTTGTCAAATGCTTTGACAACGATTCTAGCTTTTCGATACTTGCCAGTTGGCAGACGTAGCCCGTTGCAGTTGCAAAGGACTTGCGGATAATTGGATTTTTGGAACGTATAGCACCACTCAATGCTTTCAAGAACGAGTCGGCGTGAGGTTCAAATGCTAACCGCCGATTCATGCAAAGTGCAACGATAAACCTTGCGCATCCAGCCTGCGTTGCGCCGCCGCTTCAGGTAAGCATTGTGGATGCTAAAACTGTCTACCTTGGCAACCTACCTTTGTCGGAAGCCCGGTGCCCTTTTTGATAATATTGATGATCCGTGGTGCCAGTGCTTTCATCACCTCCTCGTCAATTTGATTAATACATTGTTCTATTCCTTCCATCATTGGGGAGTTCTTTGCGCCGCTTAAACGGGCGTTATCAAGCTAATAAAAAATGGAATTCGAAATAGCGTTACCTGATTATTTTCTGCTCGCTTAACGAGAAAAGAAATCATTGTTTACCTGTTCTTGGGTGATATTATATTTTTCGGCATGGAAAGTCAAGTAGTTCAGTGCTTGCGGCTCCATAGCTAAATTGTGATACACGTTAGCATAGAGTCATTGTAGATTTAAGAGACATCTTACACGACAAGGCCTGCAACAACGTATCAACCAAATCAGGTATGTATGGCTTAAGTAAGCTTGCTCCAGTTTTGCAGATACGTAACAACGCATCGAGACTGAACTTGCGCACGTCCTCAGCATCAGATACAATTCCTCTTTCGAGCAAAAATGGCATGACAATAGCAATGACTTTGGATCCATCGGCAACAGAAACGACGGTGGGGTCGCAGTAATGCACGGTAAGTTTCGTCAAAGACTTGCAAGTCTGCGTGGCAGCCAAGCGTACAGATTCTTTAATGTCGTCCAATCCTCGGAAAGACATGGTCCACAGACGTTCCAAGTATGGCTCAATCTGTGCTAGCTGTCTGCCTTGCACCAAGTCTGTCACTGCAGCGCACGATGCTTCTCGGACTCGCCATTGCCGGTTGCCCAACCCAGCCAGCACATCTTCCATAATTTCAGAAAAATATTTATCGACGGTTTTTTGATTGTCCCTCACAAGCGATTGCCATATGGTTTTCATGGTCTGGTTCACGCGCGGATTAGGGTCGAATTGATATCGGAAGAGCTTGGGCACAAGTCGCGGTAGATATGGCTCGAGCTCCTTTTCGGCTATGGACATTAGATTCTGGAAACCGAACGCAGCGCCTCTCCGAGAAGTCCACATTGCATTATGGTTCGCAAGGTTCATAAATTTGTAGATCAAATCGGGCTGGTTAAGCTCGGAAGCTAGTGAACAGAGTTCCTTGTATGTCGTGATAGAGTTTCCATCAGGCGTAGTTCCAAGTGCGCCTTCTTCAAAGAGAACGGTGTTATCTGTTACTGATTGTGCTTGGATTGACCGACCCTCCGTAAATGTGCCAACGAGCGAGTGAAGCATATCTTCCTTGATCCTGGAGTCGCCATATTCATAAACAAGGCCCAAGCCTTTTGATGCAACCTCTTGCGTGAAATCTGCGAACCTATACGTTAATATTTGATACTTGCTTAAATTATGTAGGCAAATTATTACCATCGCGATCGCCGATAAGTCTCGAGAAGGATGCATGGAGAGTTTCCAGGTTCGCCTATAAGTGAACATTGTTAAAGACTTTTTAACAATGAAGATATTTTGCCATTTACCTTGATCACGTTTTGCTCTTTGCCGAATTTGAGGATAGACAGTAGCCAGATACACGAAGCCTTTCTGTACCAGGATCGATCGCTGATAACATATTTTTTGACCACGTTTTCAATAACCTTCTGGACATCGGCGTCGTTGGCCTTGCCTGCCGCCTCGACTTGTAAAACACGCATGTCGCTGATATCCTTATGTTTCTGCATTGCCTGCGACTCCCATCCAAAAGCATAGATTGACCAGGCCTCTCCACCTGCAAAGTACAGTTCGACCTGCTTTGTATCTGCAGTCTTGTAAAGAGCATCGGTTACAAGATCGAGTAGTAGACCATCTTCTGCTCGGGCTTTCAGTGGAATAGACAGGTGTCCCAATGCAATAATCGCTTGCTCTTGGACTTTTGGTTCCTTGCTCGATTTTATGAGCTGACCTAGACGGTCGAGAATACCACGAACCGTCAAACTCTCGGCAGTTCCTTCCACAGGCAATGGGAAGATTTTGGATCGTCCAATTTCAGCTAGAGTGCGACAGGATGCACCAGCCAAAAGTGTAAAGGCTGCGCTTGGTGGACCTTCGAGCTTGTCAACCAGACATTTGATACATCTTCTCACCAAACCTCCAGAGAGTTGTCTGCAGCGGTAGTTGCATCTGCCTATCAAATAACCAATAGACAGTATGGCTCCGTGTGATCGATCGATATCTCCACCGGCGTGATGAGTGGTATCCGGTTTCTCCAAGATACTGCAGTAGTTGGACAGTGTTTCTTCGATATAAGAATCCTCCACAGCATCATCGCTAGCAAGTATACCGAAAATGTGCGACATTAGGAATCGGGCATCTTGCTTTTCAGACAGGGTAAATTTGTGGAAAAAGTCGAGTCGAGACTTGAAACTGGTAGCTACGGATGATGGACCCAATGAGATTATTTCGAGTAGGCACTTTGCAGATGTTGCTAACAGCACAGGATCTGGAACATTATTTGTTAGCACCAGTTACACGGATATTAATAAGTGCGATTCAAACCTTTCAAATCGATATTTAGGGACTTTTCAATAAGATGTAGCCAGTTTTCAAGTGCTCGTCGATATTCGATCTCGCCACCATCCCAGTAAGCGTTGATGAACTTTTTTACGTTTTCGGTAACCTCTGGATCGTTCATCATACTATTGTCGACCTTCTCCTCGACGTTGTCATCGACGACGATTGTATATGGGTTGGCTTCTAGGACCATGATCATCCGCAGAAATTTCAAAATTTCAGAGTAGACTTCTTCAGGAAAGCCGTTGATGACTGGCGTTTTAGAGTTATATATGTATTCCCCTTTTGGTGAATTGTCAATTATATATTCGACGAGATCGTGAAACTTTGGTAACGCTGAAGAAGGTACAGTATCTTGACTCGTAATGGACACATAACCACCTTCCTTGTGAACAAAGGGCCGAAGCCCTCTAGCGGATTCTTCTTTGACTTCCAATTTTCCAACTGACGAGGCACTTCCGAGTAAACAGACGTAGCGAGCAAAGACAGAGGAATATGGATACACTGCATTCGCATATTTAAGAGCCATGTATCTGGAATAAGAGTTATTCTAAACTTCGCGCGTGAGTAACCATCATAGCTAATTTGAAAATTAGCGCCATTGAAGAGCATACCTTTTGGACAGCATTCAATATAATTTCTTTGACCTCTCCGTAAATAGGAGAAGACTCTGGGAGCAAGGTGTAGATATCGATCATGGAGGAAAGGGCGTCTTGGACATAGACTCGTACATTCGTTTGCTCCAATTCCAAGTTATCAAAGAATAATGACAAGATACGCGTGTCTTCAAGCACTAGTTTTGGAACTATCATCGTGGTGTTAATAAGCATCCAAGTATTACATTTCATCATACATACCTTTCTTTGCAATCAATCCGCATCCTACGTACGCATATCCCTTTATACTCTCGGCATCTAAAATTAAGCGTGATTACCAGGTGGTATGGCAACTTTTCACTCATTCTTACCGGTGCCTGATACTTGAGCATTCTGATCAATGTATTTTAGGAGACCAGAGATTATCACCTGTGCCACAGGCTCGACTTTGGAAGGATCACACTATTGCGACGTGTGAACGAATTGCAATATCTTCACGTTGATTAGAGATTATTACCATTCTGGCAGTCCACTGGAGGAAACTCATAGTTGATCTTCGAAGCTTCAAGTTGAAAGTTTGTCCTACACAGGAATTAACAACTATGCAACCGATGATTTTATATAATGACTTACCATATATGCCATCGAAAACGACTTGTACCATGTAAGCAGGCATGTTAGTGGCAGCAATGGATTTTGACAAGTACTGGAGCACACGAATTTTCAAAGGATTGGGTGCTGGTTGTCGACGATCTTGTACAGCTAATCACAGGCTGTTGAGAATTTGACGACGGCGTGTTTGCAAACAAGGTGTTTACCAATATTAGATGATGTTGGCGTTCCAATGTATAAAAGATAAAGGGATTGGATAAGAGTTGTGTTTTCCATATCCACATCTACTGTCCACCGTCGCAGCCCATCTTCGCTTAATGATACAACTTCGTGATTCGCATCACAGGCACCTGCCAAAAGGATCCGTAGTCGTTCGTTCCCGGTGAAGATATGGGTCAATACAAAATTCAAAATTCCCAACTAAATGTTTATCGGTATGAGATATCTTCCACTGTTACTAAAGACACCACTTTGAAATCACCTTGGCATCCGCTAACTTTGCTGCAGACCAAGAGATCTTGCCTTTATTCGTAACACCGTCCACTGCTGCCTGGCTAAGTCCAGGGTATCCAGGTGCTGAAGATCCACTCGTATTCTCCTCCATCTTTTGTTGCTCCTTCAATGCTCTGCTTGAGAGAGGCTGGTAAAGCATGACATCCAAAAAGAATCCTAAACAGACGGATATATCCTGCGGGTTCTTGTCAAATTGGAACACTGACGCCCTGGCTTCCTTTTGCTCCCCGGGTTCCATTTTCCATTTTCGAAGTGCCTAAATACATCCAAATAAACATATACACCAATACAATTCATATCACCATCATTGGTCTGTTACCGGCAATATCATATGAAATATCGTTGTTCTCTGTGGTATCGGCCGTCGAGATATTCCGCGAATCAATTTTGGTATATGCTGTGCAATCTCTTCGAGTGGCAATCTATCCACTGACATCCCGAGATAAATGACAGTAAAGTTCTTGACGAACACAGGCACTTTGTCGTCCGTGAATTGATTAATGAGAGCATCCAGCGGTAATTTGATATTCTTATTCGGTTTAACACGTTTGTTGATATGCGACAGGATCTCCATAACCTGGCAACAGCTGCGTTACGATCGTCATTCGAGATCTGCATAGTCACTTTGTTGTATTGCTACCTTTTTACGGACTTGCTCGTGTGCGCTCGATAGTTTCAGGAGAACAGGTGCCAGGAACAAGTTGACACAACGCTCCAACTGTGAGTCAGTTTGGCTCATCGCGAGCTTGAGTTCGACATTTTCTTCCACTCAAATGTGAGCTAACATCCTTTACATTGCTGATTATCTCAAAACTCACCGAGAAGCTCAAGCTCTTTACTTGCCATTGTACAAGTTACGTGCGATGCAAAAGGAAATAGCCCGTGCAAATTAACGCTTCGTATATGCGTTGCATGCCGGAGCTCCGAAACTTTCAGGCAACAAGAGCTTACGCGTCTTTTGCAGCTGACGTGTCCTCCCACACTTGGTGACCATGATATATTTAACTGATCAACAATCAAGAACATATTCTCTAGGCTTTTTTCTACTATTTGGTATTTACAAACGAGCTCTGAGACGCTTTGCTTCTTCCTGCTCTTGCTTGATCCATTTCTTGACTTCCCGACGAAGGATTTTGCCAGATGGATTTTTGGGAATACTGTCGACAAACAGTACACCTCCGCGAAGTTGCTTGTAGTTGGTAACATTATCGGCGACGTATTTCATAATGTTCTTTGCCAACTCGTCTGTAGGTTTCGCAGTTGGCTGGAGAACGACATACGCGCGTGGTAACTCTGTGGCCTGCGCAGAGTCGTACACGCCCACTACGCAACAGTCTGCAACGTCGTTGTGCTTGATCAAAAGAGACTCCAGCTCTGATGATAGTAGCATCAATTAGCAGGATAAGAAGAGATTGTGTCTAGTAATGATATTTACCAGCAGGAGCTACTTGGAAACCTTTATACTTTATAAGTTCCTTCAAGCGATCCACGATATAAAATTCTCCAGTGGCACTGTCATATTTGCCGATATCGCCAGTGCGCATCCATCCATCTTCTGTAAATGTCTCGGCGTTGGCTTCTGGGTTGTTGAGATAGCCCTTCATGATAAAAGGACCTCGCAACAATACCTCGCCTTCTTGGTCGTCGCCGAGTTCTAGCAGCATCCCAATTTTAGTGACCTTGAATCAATATCTCTTTCAAGTATTTTTACCATTTCCATCAAGGTCAACAAGTTTGAGTTCCGTGTTCGCTGTCAAATGCCCAATGGAGCCTGAAAGGGTATTTTCGTTTTTTTTTTAAATGAGATCGAACGTATATTGACAGTGGATTGTAGTTGTTATATACTTGCCTGGTTGGCTCTGGCCAACTTTTTGGTAAACAACACCAGCAGTCGTTTCTGTAGTGCCGTAGCTATTGCAGAATACAGGTTTCGGTAAATTGCCCTAATACAGCGCTTCTATGTGTCTAATCTTTACTTGGACTTACCCTTGTCTTACAGGTGCTGCAATGCGAAGCTTTAACGCTTCAGTATGCTCTCGGCCCAAAGGCGCAGCACCGCATCCCATCACGCGGAGTGAACTTAGATCATACTTAAGCACGATAGGATTCTTTGCAAGATGAACAGCTGTAAAGGACAGAGTCAATCATGTATGATTATCATCAATCAAGCAGCACCGTAATACAGGAGCTCGTTTTTGATGACTTACCAACCGGAGGTACAATGTTGACATTGGTAACCTTGTATTTCTGTACTAACTTGCAGAACTGTTCCAAATTGTATTTCTCCATAATGACAATAGGTACAGCTCTGTACATGGTACCAATCACGAGACTGGTAAGTCCAAAGATGTGGTAAAATGGCAGAAAGCCAAGATATACAGTGTCAGGAGCAGGTCTGCCTTAAAATTGCGATTCAAAGCTGGCTACTTGAACACACTGAGCAACAAAGTTCTTGTGAGTCAGCATAACACCTTTAGCCAAGCCGGTCGTTCCACTGGAGAAGCAGATAAACGCGAGATCTTCCGAGCTGTTAATGCCCTTGATAGGCAAGCCGATGTGCTTATGATTGCTTTGCAGAAGGCTATAGAAAGGCTTGACGCCATCCACTGTCTTGTCTCCAAAGAGAAATATCCGAGATTTCGGTATACCGATTTTGTCGCAGACTTTAAGAAGCACAGGAAGTAGCCTTGGGATGGTCACCAGAGCTTTGGCTCCCGAGGTACTGATCTGATGGCGAAACTCAGCTACAACAATGCAGTAAAAAAAAAAAAGATCATTATTTAAATGTCAATAACTTGGCAAGTTTTTCTTTATCTACCTTCGGCGTATTCTGGGTTGCTGTGTAGGATCCATTGTGAGTACTTGAATTACATCATTGATCTTCAAAACATACCCAGGGGACACGATACAGCGTGCTGCCAGCAGCGAGAAATACAGCACGCAGTGATCGTATTGGTTCGGTGCAAACACTGCGACTACGTCTCCCTTCTTGAGACCTACGTCTTTCTTCCACGCAGACGCTAGCCGTCCGCTCATGTCATATATCTGGTTAAAGGACAAACTCTTGCCAGTCGCGCCATCGATAACTTGCGGACTATCACGCGAGCGTTTCGTGTTATACTCGGAGTCTTGAAACAGGAAGGTGTAGATATCCAAATCAGGAACTGGAATAGGATCGTAAGTGGACTTGTAAATAACCATGGTAGAGAAGAAAAGGAAGACGAAGAGAACGCAAAATGTGGGGAAGCACCTTGCCCTGGACCTTTTTTAACACTTGCGGGAAAAGCTCTGACAAACGGGAAAAGGCACGGAGTAACATTTTACCTAAGGTTTGCCTACAACCCGTCGCCGCACGGATCACGGGAAAACTCTTAAATATTTTTATTTCTAGTCAAGACTATATTACTTTGTACATTTGCAATCAGAAAGCTTTCTGCAAGGTGCAAGGCTCTACCGTTAGTATGGGTATCCATGTTGCCAACAAATGTTTAAATTTTGGTTGCTATGGCGTCGGACCAATGACGTCGCTTGCTGAAGTTTGAAGACTTCTTTCAGCGGGTTAGTGGTCGCTTGTAAAAAACCACACACAGCTTTCTTTCTATACACCCATACACAAATGGCATACGATCCAAAAGCAGACGAGAAATTGAACTTTGAAACTTCGGAAAACGTACGTATACTCTCGATCAGAATTATATAATCTCGGATCACAGACTGTTGATCTTGCTTTGCTTTACAGGTCAAGGTTGTTCCTACTTTTGATTCGATCGGTCTCAAAGAAGATCTGTTGCGTGGTATCTACGCTTACAACTTTGAAAAACCTTCAGCAATTCAACAAAGAGGTAGGTTTATCGTTGCAGTCAGTAGTGCGACAATTTGTGCTAATTCGCACGAACTCTCGTAGCCATCGTGCCCATTATTCGCGGTCGCGATGTCATTGCTCAAGCACAATCCGGTACCGGTAAAACAGCTACACTCGCCATTTCAGCGCTGCAGACTATAGACACTTCTCTGAGAGAAACTCAAGTGCTAGTCTTGTCACCGACCCGTGAACTCGCCACGCAGATCCAGAGTGTCATCTTGGCACTTGGTGATTACATGAACGTCCAGTGCCACGCGTGCATCGGCGGCACCAGCTTGGGTGAAGATATCCGAAGACTCGACCACGGTGTCCACATTGTATCAGGCACTCCCGGTCGTGTTTTCGACATGATCCGGCGGCGCAACCTCCGTACTCGCAACATCAAAATGCTTATTCTCGACGAAGCCGATGAATTGCTCAACTTTGGTTTCAAAGATCAGATCTACGATGTATACAGATACTTACCACCAGCAACTCAAGTGGTCCTTTTGTCTGCCACCCTTCCACACGATGTCTTGGAAATGACACGAAACTTTATGACAGATCCTATCCGCATTCTGGTCAAGCGTGATGAATTGACACTAGAAGGCATCAAGCAGTTCTTTGTCGCCGTTGAACGGGAAGAATGGAAGTTCGATACTCTCTGTGACCTTTACGATACATTGACTATCACTCAGGCCGTCATTTTCTGTAACACGAGACGCAAGGTAAATCGTATAATCATAGTAATTGGAGAGAAAGATTGGTTTTGCCAACTCACAACCGCTTTTTTATATAGGTCGACTGGTTGACAGAAAAGATGCGTGAGTCTAACTTTACCGTGTCCGCGATGCACGGTGAAATGCCTCAGAAAGAGCGAGATGCTATTATGCAGGAATTCCGACAGGGTGCTAGGTACGGAAAAGATGAACGAGACAACGGATTAGAATAAGATAGCTGATGTATACTTTGTAGCCGAGTGTTGATCACTACAGATGTTTGGGCTCGAGGTATCGATGTACAGCAGGTCTCTTTGGTCATCAAGTAAGTATTGCATTCTGCAATCTGAGGGAATTTCTCCATTGACCTTCGTGACACTTTACAGCTACGATCTGCCCGTGAATCGTGAAGCGTATATCCACCGCATCGGTCGTTCTGGACGTTTTGGACGAAAGGGTGTAGCAATCAACTTCGTCAAGAACGACGATCTCAGAATTTTGCGGGATATTGAACAGTACTACAGTACACAAATTGACGAAATGCCAATGAATGGTAAATCAACCTTTTTGATATCTACGCTATATCGTGAAACTAATGTAATGTTGTTTAGTTACGGACATGGTTTAAAGAAAAGCACAGACGCATTTATAAAGGAATATAATTATGCACTATTATTGCATGCGTAAACGGAATACACAATGATTTGGATGGATCCATCATACATTTCCTTTGTTTGCTGATGCTGCTGATATCGATTTCGTTATTGGTTTAGTAGCGAGGAGCTTGTCTTCGGCCACTTTGCTTTATCTTCGATTGATTATTATTCATCAGTCGAAGTACGTTTCATGGGCCATGATTCAACTTGCTTCTTCCGCTCCTGCAATTGCTGAATAGTTCGTCGCTTTTCTTCGATCGCCTTTTGCAATTCATCAATTTTATCGCGGCTTTCGTCGATGCGGGTATTGATTTCAATGTAAGCATTCGTTTGCTGCTCAAGTATAGCGTTTGCTTCATCAATCGACATGGTATCATCTTCCTTGACCAGTTCTTTGATCCGTTCGATTTCTTTTCTCTTTATGCACAATCGTTAAGTGCAGCCTACATTATGGATATATATACAACACTCACGTTGCGTTGTATATCCTCTAAAGCTTGGAAGGCATCGTCGATACTTGTCCGCAGAGTTTGATGGGCTATCAATTATATCATTAGATTATTGCCAGATTGAGAATTGAATACTTGATTTACATTTTTCGATGTTCTTGGTCCCCTCTGCAATCTTTGACACGAAGGATCGGATATCAGCTTCCTGTCTCTCTTGACGCAGCTTGAGCTCGGTATTCAAATCCTCTAAACATAAATCCAGCAAGAATCAACGGGTGTTTTTCTCCATTATATCCTGTAAAAACGTACCAAGCTTTTGCAAGTTTTCAGTAGGCTGCTCCTTCAAACCATCAGCTATCCATCGCAGCAACAGTTCGGTCGTTTCAGTCTCCACGAACGTTGCTTGCAGCTTAGAGTAGTACTCCTATCATCACGTTAGTATCAACCTGTTTTGTCACAATAGAGGAAAAGGCGTACCTTGTAGTCCTGAAGCTCAGCTTCCTGTAATTTTGGGTGTAAAGGTATAATTTGCTCCTCGATCGTGCTCGATCCGTCGAGACCTGTCTTGTGCTTGTATTCCTTTTGTAAAGAGTAAAGGAACAGTTCCTCCTCTTTAAATTCTCTCAATTCCCTTTATAGTTGTGTAAGCAATTCGATCCTAATTGAGAGCAAACCGGTTTAGCATACTTTAGAATTTTCGTAATGTCCTCATTTTTCATGACGTTTGGGGAAGTTGGAAGGGAAGCATTTTTTGGGTTGGTCTTTTCAATATCAGCTTCAGGCACCACCAGCTCTTCCCGTTCTTTGAGAATGGAAGTCTCCCCTTGGCATCTGTGGCTCTTTGTTGTAGGGATGGCGACATTGTTTCTTGCAGGGCTCGCTTGGTGCTTCTGCTGTGGTACCTGCAGTGAGTGCTAAACCTGTAAAGTTCCTAGTCTACAAATCGTTCTCATCTATCTTGCTATGCAGTCGGACAAAGTTTACTGCGGGAGACATGTCTGTCAAAGTTTCTTCCGACAAAATATCGTAAACGTAACCATTGGAGAGACCATGCGCCACCAGCAGATATAGCAGCACTTTTAGACGATCAAGACGATGATGACGACAAGTACGACTTGGATACGGTGCCATGATGCTTTATTTTTAAGTCCATTTTACGGTTGTGGAATCTTTACGATCTGTTGCGTCTGTGCAGACTGGACTGCAGCGGCAACGAAAGCGAGATGATGGAAAGCTTCCTCAGCCGTGACACCCAACTTTGCACCGTTACGGAGGACGTTGAACAGATTGAACATTTCGCCTTCAACGTCGGTAAATTGCGACGAAGCTTCGACTAGAGCCTCGATTTCCGAAATGCTGGCGGTAGCGCCAGTATGGTCGAACAGCTCGACGGTATTGTCATCAATGAGAACAATCGATCCTTTGGTGCCGTGGACTTCCAATCGTTGCTTCTTGACACCGGCGGAGCACTGCAAGTTGTTAGCATAATTGTAAAAGAAATAATTAAACGGAATCACTTACAAAAGTAAAGTTGGCTACACCGATTGCGCCACTTTCGAGTCTGACTGTTGCAGCGAGTGAATCTTCAGCGCCGTGGATCTTGTATCTAGTTGTGGCAAAGGCACTGACGCTTTCAAATTTTCCGAGAATGGGAAGCAAATGTGCCATATCATGCACCCCTCCATCGCTTAGATAACCACTAATCACAAAGGACGATAAGTTAGTGTACATAGTTCAGGAAGCACGAGTGGAAGAACCTACCCAGGGTGCTGAGGATCTTGTCGCCACTTAGTTGCATAGTAGGGAGAGGATGGGTTGTATGGTCGAGCAGAGTCATATGTAAAGTTGACGATCTGTTATGACTGCCCGCATTAATACATAGACATCCTTGTTATCAAAGTTTCCAGCACTTACCTCGCCAATACCTCCTTGCTGAACAAACTTTGCAACAGCCTTGGGCAGAGGATGGTACGCCCAGTTCTCTGCTACTGCAACGATAGTCTCGGCCTTTTGAGATGCTGCGACGATCTTGCGAGCATCTTCGACGTTGTGTGCTGAACGAAAAGATATCAATATGCATGATTGTGATGAACGCAAAATTGCATTTTACCGATTGGCTTTTCGAAGATAATGTGCTTTTTGGCTGCGATGGCTGCCTCGACAATCTATCAGAAAGAGATGATTTGTCAGAAAATGTTGTCCGCAAAATGTGCTATATTCTTGATCCACTTACTTCTAGATTGTATTGGACTGGCAAAAGCGCGTCTACAACTTCAACGTTTGGATCGTTGATCAAGTCCTTTGGATCACTGTAGATAGCGGATTCGGGAATACCAGCCTAAACAATATACTATTTAGTATAACTGTACTTGAAGCTCAAGTTCTCTCTTTGTTGGCCTACCTCCTTTGCGAACTTTTCCGCTTTGTCCCGCGAGCGGTTTGCGCATGCGACTATCTTGAACTTGTCTTCGCCTACCGCCTTGTATGCCCGCATATGGCGGTAAGCAAAGACTCCGGTGCCAATAATACCAATACGAATAGGTTCTTCCATGGTTGTTGATATGTTATGCGAATAAGAGAAGAGAAGGAGAAAGTAGAAAAGTTCGGGCAAGGAAGATCGTTTGCTTATATAAGTCTAGCTCAGATTCAAGCGGAGAGAAACCAGACAGCGTCATGGTTCTTTCCACTGCCTCAGCTCCTGACCCACCGACGACAACTGGGGATCATAACATTCAAACCATTCACGGTGGTTCGCCAGCTCCATACGCGAAGGTCGTCAATAACAGCACCTCGGTTTCCATCAGAAGTTCCTCCCGTAAAGTGTTGAAACGCGGCACAGAACGCTATCCCAGTGTGTTTTTTTGACATAACCGAGGCAAAAGTCGGTGTCAAGGACTTTTTTGCTGCCAGTCGACAACGCTTTCCCGATGGAGTGGGTCTTGGTATCAAAATCCACAGAGGAGATTGAGTTCTCGTCGAGATAATACTGGTATTTAAGGAGGCGATGGAGGACGCCTGTTCGACAGGTGTCCAAGTCGGGGACAAGCTTCTGAAAGCGCATGCAGCACTGGAACCGGGTAGCATTATCTTGATAATGAAGCTGGAAAATATCCCAATTCTCCACCATGGTGAAATCACATACCTCAACTATACACTACATTTTGCAAAAGATGAATTCATGCCAGTTGCCTGTTTCAAAAACAGATGGGATAACACAGTTTGGAAACTGAATGCATATTACCACCGTGAGCTGCTAAGTTAGATATCATATTGTCATATCCAGGAATCTTTCCAAAAAGCTCCGGACTACGGCTATTCAACGTATATGTATTTGCGAACGGTTTGAGGAGGACTTAACACGACTTGAGTGTAAAGCCATATAGGCATCTTTTCATCGAGAAGGAAGCGTATAATGGCAAAGGGATAAATATATTCTTAGCGGAACCAGTTGAACTCGAGCACAAGTGTAAATTATAGTCTCACATATTCATTGGAATCACAATCAAAGTCTTGATCCAGTATTATTTGTATGATCCGAGCGTGTTTAATGTTACGCAACTCTGTTACTAACGACGCAGCGTCTGGATATTATTTCCCAGGCATTGTGTCCATTCGGTTTCGTGACTAGGACCAGGCATATAAAATGAATGTAGAACTCTGAACCGCGCTCTAATACTAACATTGGACACAGATTCTGAAAGTGACATCCAGCACACGTGCTTAGATAAAAGGATCTTTTGAATTTGATGAGAACCATCGGTCACCATATCAGGCAACAGCGAATCAAGACAGCCTCGTGAATGTGACAGAATGAGGAAACTGAGATTACCGAAGACGATATGGTCATTTATATGTAGCTACAAGGGTATCCCTTGAAACATTTATGATTTGACATTCGAGAGCCCATTTGCAGCGTTTATGATCAGGATGGTGGGCATATGATGATTTTGAGCCGTGATGCTCTTTGTCAGCAAAATTGTAGATGTCCGGAAAGGTCGGGACGTTTGTGTTACTATTCCCCGCACACGAAGCATTCAATCACATGCTGAATATCATACCTTCAAAAGCCTGCTGCCCTGGTTTTTATTTGCCCTCCTTCTCTTTGTACCTTCCACCTTTGCTCGCACTACTAAATTTTCGATATGTCTGACAACGTTGCTCACGCTCTCTCCGGTAACGTTGATACAAACACAAGCTGACGGGATCGTTGCAATCTGACACGACATTCAATGTCCAGGTGCCGGCGGTGGCATCGTCTCCATGGTGTTGACCTATCCCCTTGTTTCTGTCAGCAGCCGTCTTCAGGTTCAAAAAAACGATAAGGGCAGCGACGCCTACAAGGTAATTTGATATACGCTGGTATATAGTTTTTCAAAAGCTAAGCATAAATTTCTCCTAGAACACGATGGATGCCTTTGTCAAGATTTTGGCTAAAGAGGGTCCCAAGGGTCTTTACGCGTAAGTTTATCATGAGTTCTATGGTTCGATGAGAGATACTGACAGAACACTCGGGTTCCTAGCGGCCTGAGCTCCGGTATTTTCGGTATTGCCGTCACAAATGGTTCGTTGTAGATCTTGATTATCAACCACACTTTGCGAGAATTATCCGTACTTATTTACATTCACAGGTGTCTACTACTACTGCTACGAAGCTGTCAAAACCGTCTTTGAAAAGGCCAAGGGCAAGGGCAAACCCATGAGCACCAGCGAATCTATGCTCGCTGGTGCTATTGCTGGATCAGCTGTCGTTATGGCAACTCACCCTATCTGGACTGTCAACGTATGTTGTTGTTGTTGAAACGTTAACCGCAACTACCAGGTCGACTTTTACTGACTAATCTATTCCTATATTAGACTCGTCTCACTGTTAAGAAGGGTGTTGAGGGTGAATCAAAGAAGGCCAATGCCCTTACTGTTGGCTTGAGCATCCTCAAGAACGAAGGTCTTGCTGGCTTGTACTCTGGCGTCATGGCCGCATTGGTGCTGGTCATCAACCCCATCATCCAATACACTGTATTTGAGCAGATCAAGAACAAGGTCGCAAAGATGAAGACCCTCAGCAACTTTGACTTCTTCTTGTTGGGCGCTATTAGCAAGCTTTGCGCCACCGGTATCACCTATCCTTACATGTAAGCTTCTATTACTTAAAATAATTACTGTGCAAAAAGATACCCTAACACGAATGCTTTCGACAGCGTTGTCAAGTCCCGTATGCAGATTAGCCAAAAGGCCGAAGAACGATACAGCTCTATCTGGGATGGTTTCACCAAGATCATTGCCAACGAAGGCGTTGGTGGTCTCTACAAGGGTATCAGCTCCAAGATTGTTCAGAGTGTTTTGACTGCTGCCTTCCTCTTCATGGCCAAGGAGATGCTTTTTGACTGGGCCGTTTGGGTGCTCGTCCTCACAGGTGCACGAAAGGCTCGCGTTGCCAGCAAAGCTTAATTTTTGAATAGATGACAAAAACATACAGTGATTGCTGCGTTGTAGACGAAAGAACATGTATATACATCCTTTTTAATGCTATAAAATATCCCATTTTTACTGTCTGCGCAGTTGTTCCTTGATTTCTGCATTTGGGTTGTTGGCCCTTAAAGCAACAAGCTTTCAACTCCGGCGAGCGATTACGCGGCTCCCAAAACTGAAGCCAACGCGCGCTTCAGTCAGTTCATATTCTACACTTTCGAGAAAACAATGAAACAGGGCGAAGTCAACTTGGGTGTAAGTTTTGCAGAATGTCAAGTCCGATGGCTCTACATATTCACGGCCACACCTTTCTTTTTCTCCAGACATCTATCATGGCAGTCGCTTACGCCGACGGCGTTGTCATCGGTGCCGATTCTCGTACAACCACTGGTGCCTACATTGCCAACAGAGTAACAGACAAGCTTACCAAAGTCCATGATCGCATTTACTGCTGCCGATCGGGCTCCGCTGCCGATACACAAGCAGTTGCCGACATTGTCCACTACTACCTTCAATTATACAGGTACGCACACCCTTTTCGTTTGAAACCAACACAGCGTGCGTAGAAGACCAACTAAGGATGAATAACCTATTGCTTGCAGCGTACAAGAGAACGAGAAACCTACAGTCCGCACAGCATCAGCCTTGTTCCAAGAATTATGCTACCAGAATAAGGATATGTTGACAGCTGGCATTATTGTAGCAGGATGGGACGAGAAGAACGGTCCTTCTGTATATAACATCCCTCTCGGTGGATCTCTGCACAGACAACCATTCGCCATTGGTGGTTAGTTTCGTCTAACGTATCCTGGAACGCTTTACCGTATTGAAACCTCGTTTGGATTGCTAGGTTCCGGATCAACATACATCTACGGTTACTGTGACTCGAAATATAAGGACAATATGACCCGAGACGAATGCATTGAATTCGTAAAACACTGTGCGTAACATTGTGGCCATGTAACTGCAAAGCGCAAAATGCTCACCAAATCTATACACAGCTCTCGCCCTGGCCATGTCTCGCGACGGTTCATCAGGTGGTGTGATACGTCTTGCAGTCATCACCAAAGATGGTGTTGAACGATTGTTCGTCCCAGGAAATGAGCTGCCAGGTACGAATTTAGACGATTGGCAGGCTTGATCTATGGAATACTGACGCCGTTTACAGTTCACTGGGAAGGGTAGATGGATACGATTTTGTAATTAGCATATTGGAACAAATTGAGCAAATATAGGAATTATTCCTGCGTCCAATAATGTCTCATTTATTATTTGGGCATCTTTCGAAAATGAATTCTAGTAAGAACTCGTTCGTTTCAATGAAAGATTTTCTGCATCTTCTTGGATCCCAATTATTTGGAGTACGATGCAGATTTCCCCAAAGGGTTTTTGGCTTTAGCATTTATAGACGTTATTATATTAATATGAGTGTAGCAGAGTCGCTAACACAGTTCTGCCAAATCTCTCTTCGGTGATTGATAACACGGTAAATCTATCATAAATTCTTCCTTGACAACATTTTTGAAATGGTCGAGCGAAGCAACTCCATATGAATCTATGAATTCTTTTCGCACCTGATGAATGGGAACAATACCGTGTCTGGGTATTCTCATTCACAGAGAGGAAAAGCAGCAGTCTTTGCAGCTACAATCATCCTGACATTTTTTTCTTCCATGCTTCCGGGAAGCCTTCAGGCAATCGAACACAAAGACATATCTGAAGTCGTCTGACGAGAAACCAACGTTGAGTGATATAGTCGCGTTCATACAATAAATGAAATTTCGACCTTCATTTTCCTAAGATCCCCTAAGCGCTTGCTTTTTACGGCCCTGTATGTCCACTGTGTTTTAAAAAGACGGAAGAACTGATGGTTTATGTACTTGCAAGGATCGACTTCTTCAAACTCTGAACAGTAATCTTCCAAAGTATACAGAATCACCTCGCCCTTTTCTCGTGGGATAAATAAGTATGATCCTTACGCTGCGTCGTGCTTTCTCTACATCAGGTCTGGCCGCTGGAACTTACAAAACAACGCTCAACAACGTAGAAGAATCTGCTAAAGAGCAATAAGACTCGCAGCGCTATGCACAGCCTAAACTCAAGGAGACGAGAGAGAGAGATGTTATCGGATGCGTTGCTGCACAGCACTGAACGTTGGACAGCGTCTCTGTACTTGCAAAACGCACATGTCGACGAGAAGTGCGTTTGTAGCCCTCGAGACGATGTTTTCTCGTTTCGTAGACCACATCACGGGCTGTGTATTGCTACACGCAGGTGTGACACGCGTATAAGCGTCTAATTCAACAAACTTTACAGTTTTAACGCGTGCAACTATCAGCTTCTTCCCTCAAAGCTTTCGCGTAAAGCCTGAACCATGTTGCTTGAATGAAGCTACGTTCTTAACTGCTTTAACCTATGCTTTAGCAGCACAGAAGAGAAGCAGACAGAGACCTTTCACTGCTCAAGAAAAGCAAAGGAAAAAAAAACGCGCGCTTTTTTGTGTTATAACAAAAGATACTTCGATTCCCTTTTAATATTTTATATACAGTCGAGAGGGGGGAAGAAGGGGGAAGAGAGAGACAGAGAGAAATGAGAGAAGTGGGGGAAGATATAAATATATATATATATATATATGTACATACAAGAATAAGAAAGATTTATATATGTACAAACACGCAGATTTCTCTGGTGCTTAAAGGCGCAACTTGTATTCGCCTTTTGGCGGCGGGAGGACATGCTCGTAGTCCTAGACGACGCAACGCGCCAAATGTGAGAAGCCAAACTCTTACCTCTTTATGAGGACCTCTCGGAGGAGCGCGTTGAGCTTCGGTTTCTTTACCCTGCGCGGGTGAATCTTAAGCTGGTGGTGGCGCTTTGAATAGCCCCTCACCTGGTCCTTGATGAGACTGAGCTTCTTTTTTGCTCTTTCTCAGGATCTTGGAGCAAGCTTTCCCTTGCTCTTCGCTTTGGAACTGGACGTCCGGGAACTCCTCGGAGAGCATGCTTGCAGAGAGAGAAGAAGAGGATAAAGAATAGGAGAGAGGGCAAAAAATGCCCTTTTGACTGCTTGCTTTGCTGTTCAGCGCAGGCTAGCTGTAGTCGCCAAATCTGGAAGGTTTTATCAGGGTCACCCGCTCCCACGCCACCACGCGCCTCATCAAGCGTGCACGGACATCAAAAAGTACCATTTTTATCCCCCAAAAAGGCAGGCGTGAATTTGCAGCAGCTGAAAGATCTGCAATACCGGCTCGTCGCCACGGTTACTTTCGATAGCCATGTATACGATTCGTATTGCTAAAGTACGCGTTAAAAACGGTTCCAAAAGGCGTGTATGCACGGAAAATGACGGCTGTTAAGCCCCCCTTTGATGGTTACACAGTGCAAACCAGAGAATCAATGTGGAGACAATAGGCTTTCCGTCTTGCGTCCATGGATCCGTGGAAAATGTAGATAAACAAACACTGTATTAAATAGGCAAACGATGTTGATTTGTATAGCACATCTGCTACTGTAAGTCGCTCGAAGAAGAAACGGGTTCGGAAGCGCGCATCGCGTCGTGGAGGACAAAGGCACATGGGCTTACTTCATTGGCTATGTTTTACAGTAAGTAGATGCAGCCCGCAAGTTATGCTCTCCGTGATAAAAAATTATCAGCCAAGTTTCTGGAGTTAGACGAGAATAGAACAAGGATTTAAAGTAGATAACATATAAATATATACGCTGCGACAGCGAAGCTATAAGCTTTTACGTGGAAACTGCTAGTGTATAGCACAATAAGAATCTCGGCCATTGTATAGCTCCCAAAAAGCATACACTATTCAGCTGTTAATGTAAATGCTTCTGATAGAAATGACAAGACGGCGCTGATAACTTGCAGAGCTCAGAAAAAGCAAATGTTAAAAGCTCATGGATAGTTTCGACTTCAAAGTGTCCCAGACTACTATTAAATGTCTTTTCGCCAAAAAGTGTCAAGAAAAATCATCAAAAATGCAAAAGAAGACATCGGATTGGAGGTATATAGGAAGAAATAGCGTGAGCTACATACACACTTGTTAAAAACAATAAGGTAAATGAGTATATAGTTTTTATGAACGAGCTGCTGATCAAAGCAGCGGTGTTTCTCAGCAATCAGTCTTTTGAGACAATCCAAAAAAGAGCTGGCGCGCCCCAACATTTCTACATTCTGCATAAATATTATGGCCCTGTACTTTTACAAAGGATATGACGGCGACCTGCAGTACTTTATTAAATGCGAATGGGTGAATGACGTTGACTACACGGTGGATCAGGATCCAGAGCTACCCATTTGCAATCTGACATTGACAACACTGAAGGAGTTCTGGCTGGGCACAGGTAGACGATGAGCGTAGATCAATGTTGATGGATGGCCACCAACTCAGGAACCCCTTTTATAGTTACGCGCAAGGAACTACAGTCATTTCTCAAGAAAGGCAGAGAACCTGATAAACTGACCGAGGTCGTCACCGTGGCTCTCCAAGGAGACACGAAATACCAGGACAACGACCTGAAATGGAGGTTAAAGGCAGACGGTGAGGGAGGGGGAGAATGCGAGGTAAGCAGCAACAGTAGCAACTTGGATAATACTTAGCGGCACTGGATATCTAATCAGATTGCATTATCAGGTTGCGCTGCATGTGTATCTGGATGGAAAGTTACCGGTAGGTAGCAAATTAACATCGTATGAATCGAGAGATCTCTAATTTTCTCCGCGCGCGTGCACATCAAGCTTATCTTGGGAAAGTTTCACATACCCAAACTCGATAACTCAAAACGTGACGAGTACCTAAAGATCTGGATGGAGGCTGTGGTTGTGCAAAACGCAAAATCCAAAGTATGGTTGTTATCACTTTACTGGAAGAAAGGAGAGGCAGACTAACCAATATCACTCATCCAGGAAATAAGAAGGGCTGTTTTGGAAAGAAACCAAGACTTGGTTGAATTAAAATCAACTCTGGAGAAGCGGTTGGATGATATTGTTTCAGAAAAAGTGGATGCAGAGATCAACCTGTTGCTAAAGGCATGATATTCGCTGCGAAAAAAGAAAAAACGCTTATTAGCAAACATATTTACTAACGAAGACACTCTCTCGTAGATGAAAAAATTGATCAACAGTAAGAAAAGACGCATCCGACTGCTTCTGACTGAACGTCAAAGAGCAGGTATGCTAAAGCGAATTAACCACGAATGCAGTAGATATTTCTCACTGAAAATCTATGTAAATAGAAGAGGAGGCAAAGGAGGCAGAGGAAGAAGCAGCAGCGGCCAAGGATGTAAAAGGGAAACAGTCTACAGCCAAGAAAGACAAGGGCAAAACTAGAGCTGATGCCGCTTCGAAATCGACGGCAGGCAAAGCGGCGCAAACATCGACTGGGAGAGGCCGCAAGAGAAAACTTGATGATACAACTCAAGCTGATAGTCAGCAGCAGCAGACACAGCCAGAGACACAGACTCCAAGCAAGAGGTAAGGAAACAAAAGTCTCTGAAACCAACAGAAGCACTAAATGAAACGTTGTTTTTTCTTTAGAGTACGTTTTAAGGGCCAAGACAGTGCAAATGCAAAAGTCGAACCAGCAGCAGTGACAAATAGCCAGTCAGCAGTGGAGGATATACCAAACGAGGAAGAGGAGCAGAAAGCGCCGGAAATCACGACGTCGAGCGCGCCACCGGCGGTTGTGGATCTCGTTGTTGATGATAAACAGGGAGAAGAAGAAGAAGACGAAGATAGTGATGATCCAGAGCGAGAGATGCTAGAACGAGTGCGCAAAGGCAGAATTGCATTCGCAAAGTATGGCTAGTTTAACTTTAGCATAATCTTTACTTGTTTGCTAAACACTTTTGCGCTATTTCTCCAGAATACGCGAGATAACAAATCCACGCAAGCAGGAGCCAAAGCGACGAACAAAACCAAAAGAACACGAAGAAGATACTACAGAGGAGGAAGACGATGAGTAAGCACCGCTCCAAGCTAGTTGAAATCATATACTAATGTCATTGTTTTTATAGCTCGGACGCTACTGTTTAGAAGTGTTGAGCTATCCTTTCAAGTTCATCCATTTTACGTATACCTATGTAACATATACATATATACCTTTACAGATCTTTAACATGCACAGTCTATCACCATTTTCTGTAAAATTTGGCATATTGTCACAAAAATGATTTAACATTAATTCCTCTTTCCTATCGATCTGTCTACAGCTTCGTACTTGACGGATGTCATGAACAGTCATGTTTAGTGTCTTTTTAATGCAAAACACATGAAAGTTAGGAGGCAGCAGAGTTAATGAGATATTACCGTTGATGCTATACGTGCCCTCCTGCTTTTTTCTAGCAAATGGTCTTGAATGCGCATGAAACTTGAAAATTGCATGTATTTCACTTCAGATCAGAGTGTCAGGGGGGCTGTATTGACAGTTTGTATAGTCAGATTCCTGACGGATGATATCATAATCGACAAGAGTAGATCTTTCCCTTACCCCTCCCATTGGATACTGATTTGCTATGCAGCCGACGACTTCTGGCTCGTGCTCATGCTCTTTACACAGATGCCAGTCCCAACAATCTTTAATACATAGTCTTTACAATCGATTCCATGCATTCAATCAGACCCTTTTCTTCTTTATCGTTGGCGTTAAGAAGAAAACAACTAGCTACCATATACATAGCTGCAGAAGGCTGTCTCATGTCAGAAACAAAAAGAAAAAAGCATGCCAGAAAATAAAATGAACGTCTCAAGATAGGTCAAAGGCAACGTGCCAAGTTAGTCATCAAGGCACTTAGAGAATGAAGAATTTTGATGACAGAAAGGACCATCAGTGGTGTAAGTTTGCAGCATTACATAAGTTTGTCGTTTTCAGTACAACAACAGCGACAGCCTGTAGATCCTGTATGGACAATGACAGCACAGCGCACACACGTACATACATACACGCAGCAAGATATGTAGTCAAAATTGATCGGAAAAGGGGAGTAATCAAAATAGTTGACTTCAGGAATCCGATATCACGTGGAATAAGCCGACTTCCCAAATGAGACATTGATGAATGGAAAGAAAAGGAAGGATAGATGCGATCTCTTGTATTTACAAACTATCAAAAGATCACAATAATTTGTTGGAGAAGAAGATATAAGAGTTTGCAAGATCATCGACCTCATTGGATCAACTTGATGAATAAATGGCTATACGAAGCAGAATGAATCAATGGCACGTTGTGCTTGGCATTGAAAAGTAAAAACTGCATGGAAACGGTGGAAAACGTGCCAAACAAACATTCCACGTGAGCGAAAAGTACACAAGCGAGATGCACGCATTCCGCGGATGCAGAAATAATTCAGTCGCACCGCAACATCTAGCATGGTACATACAGCAAGGGAAAAAGTCAAAGATTTCCTCTGTGGGAAAGATAAAGCAAACGGTGTGGTGATCCACCAAAGGACAATGACACAGACAAAGCAAGGTCCACCATACAGCAGCTTACTATCAGAGCAATTGATGGGCTATTAGGACACTGCTGTTTGTTTTTCTTCTTCTTCTTTGGATAAATAACAGCAAAATATGAATATTATTGAAACCAGCTAATTGAGAATGGATAGTAAAACAAGTAGAAGAAAAATCCAAAAGCTCCACTTAAGCAGGCTAAGCCTACCAATTTACTGAGGTGCCTTTTGATGCATGAAGCAGAAAGCTAAACTGCCTGCCTGCCGAGTTAGAAGTAGTACTGCTTGGTCACGTATCCCTCATTGCAGCATTTTCAGAGTGATAGTAATAGGACATGTGCGAAAAGGTCGTGTTTCAAGACTTCGAGCATCTGATGATCTGCATCGCAAATAAGCCGAGCATAACATTAACAGGGTATCAATGCGAGTTCTAGAACATATTAAATGTATTCTATATACATACTGGTACTAGCAGATCTCAATTATTATTGACAGTAACAATAACAATAAAGAAAAGTGACACTATCAGCAGTACTAGGAACCATGAAGTTTATTACAAGTGAATTTAAAAAGAGGGGAATGTTGTGCATAAGATTTAGCAAGCAAGTGTTGTTATTTTTATTCTTTGTTTAACGTTGCATGTTGCATTAAAATGGAGGCACGGTCCAGCCGTTTGCGATATCATTGGTGCATGGGGTATCGAACCCTCCTCCTCCGTATTGAAAAGCAAGCGACGATGATGATACTGACGACGATGATGGCATGCCCAAGAACAGTGAAGAAGAAGAGGAGTCCTGGTCCAGCATTTGCTGATGCTCCTGCGTCGTATCGGACGCAACTGTCGATGTTGAGTTGGAGGCATACATCTGTGGAGGGTACATCATGCCATCCTGTGGAGACGATAACGGAGATGGGAGCTGGATATCAGCTGCTGCTGCTGCTGCTGCTGCTGTAGGCATGCTAATGAATTGCTGGTGCTGGTGAAGGTGGTGGTGGTCATGCTGCTCAGGAGGTATTATGTACGGATGATAAGCGTTATCCGTCGTCGCTGTGGCCGACCAGCCCATGGTTTCAGACGACATTGGGAACATTGCCCCGCTAGAGTCTGTCATGGCACAAGCAGCAGCAGCGGCAGCCGCTGCCCAGTTATCAAGGTGGTGGTCCCAAGTTGCGCCAGCATCATCATCGTTTAATGGTGGCATGGTGGGTGCCGCTAGTTCTTGTTTTAATTGATGTTGCTCGCGGTGCGATCTCTTGTTATTGTTACCGACCCGTTGTCGCTTGATTTCCCGTTTCGATTTGGATATTCTTTGTTCCCGCAAAAGGCGCATTTGCGCTAGGATGGAGCGGGAGTCCTGGGTTTCATGGTCCAGTTTGGCCATCTTGTCGTCCACTTGCTGGTTAGACACAAACGAATTGAGCTGAAGCCGCAATGCTTTCTGCTCAGTCTCGATGCTGCGGATTCTCGCTTCGAGCTGCGACAGATCGTCGATGAACGGGTCAGCGATGGTCGGTTGAGTGTTGCGCGACCGGCGGCAAGGAGGATAAGCACACAATTTGTTCGTTGCATGGCAGCGAGAGCAGTTGGGACGAGCACCATCGCAACGGACCTGACCGATACATATATTCGTGAGCAACCCAGGATCAGACGTGTTGATCTTTCATATGCTTAGTTATCTATGTACCTTTTTGTGATGGCATCGAATACAGGCAATCGAAGTACGAGGTCGCTTTGAATCCGAGGCTGAAGTGGTAGACAATTTCCGAGAATTAGCAGAGCTGAAGTTATTGTTGCTCATTGTACATAGTAATATCTAGGAAGGAAGGTACAAAGAAGAAGAAGAAAGCGAGAAAGTTAATCAAGAAGAATAGGAAGGGCGGCAATAACGATGAAAAGAAGGTGTATTGTTGCGTCTATTTATGCCCTTTTCAAATATCAACCTTGTCTGCTATATGTCTCACTGACTGTGTGTTGCCCCTTTCATAGTCCCCCAACTATCAGCAAGTGCATGAAAGGGATTCGTCATCCTTTCTAAAGGAACATGTGGATCTTGCAGGCGCTAGCAAGTTGCTGGAAGAAGGTGTAGTTCGTGCTGGTAACTAAATCCTGTGGTTTGTAACAATCCATCCCCGGGGTTAGCGAGGAGGAAGCGGGGGAAGGAAAGGAATGACTATATCAAGAGATTTGATAGATGCCCCATTTAACGCAAATAACATGAATCACGGTCGAGACTGGCTGAATGCTAATGTCAAGGTTGTGTACTTAACGTGGCAGATATGAAATTTATTTTCGTCGTGCATGGAAGATCTGACGTCCTGTTGTTGCAACAAGTGGGAAGAGAGAGAGAGACGAAGAATAAGTGACAGGGTCACATCACAGGGTCCAGACAAATATAGATTAAAACCCGCGCAATTCATCTGCACTAAATTCTCGTTTCAGAAAATGGAAAGCACACTTTGCTTTGACAGAAGTTTCCACCATCAGTACATTGTGCATAGGATTCTGTGGCTATTTTATTCCCTAATTTGCATGAATTGCACCTATCAATTTTGCCGGCCTGAATTGCCGACAGAAGCAGCAAGCATCGCAAGTTATTTTGCATGTAAATAGTATGACATGCCAGCTAAACCTTTGTACCTGCCTCATCAATCCAGCCTCACTGACAAGTACAGTATCGACGATGATAGGGATTGCGAAAAATCTAGAACAGACATGGATATGTATATATTTATTTACAAGAGCATCGTCGGCTAGCGAGCAATGGATACATTATCCAAAAGAGATAATAGACAGACAGAAGATCCTTTGATCCAGGAGACGATGGAAGAAGGGACGAACAGACAATTTCAAAAAATCTAGATATCCTCACGACCATGGTAGCCTTAGATATTTTTACAGCCAGGCTTTCGACCTTTCATGTTCCCAGCCCCCCTGGGAACCGTGCACAGCATACAAAGCAAGGGAAAGAGAGACAGATGCAGACTAGGAGAGAGAGAGAACAGACTGAAGGGATGCAGCAGCAGCAAGAACTGATGATCTTGCATAAGGTCACAAGTGCTAGTAATAACGGGGATTTTCGTGGAGTACAAGTTACAAAGGGAAAATAAAGACCCAGCAGATGGTTTTTCGTTTTCCCACAGCAGCCACAGACAGTTATCGATAACACCGGTTTTCTTCTCTTCTTCTCTTTCTATTGCCCTCTACAACTGTTGTTTATGAACAAGATGCCCTTGGTGACAATGGACATGAATATCAGAGATGCGTTGAAAAATGTGCATATCATACCCGATGGTAAATGTCAGCGGTAGCGTGATTGTTATCTCCCCCAAATGCATATGTCAACACTAAATCTGTAATTTTTCGATAAAATATCATGCCAGTGATCGAAGATGAGAACTTTGCACCTGCCACCTTGATCGATGTCGAGTATCCTTCCGGGCGAAAGGTCGAAATGGGAAATCGGTTGACTCCGCAAGAAGCGTCTGAGAAACCTAAAGTCTCTTTCCTATTGCCAGAAGACGACGCAGCTGCGTACACGTTGATCATGGTAAGAAGGAAACAGCACAGACATTGATGGACAAGACCAAAATCTGACAAATAAAGTGATGGATATGTAGATGGATCCCGACGCTCCATCCACCACTGATCGCCAGTTTGGTCCCTGGAGACACTGGGTGTGCGTCAACATCAAAGGTACAGGATAGATTGAGACAGATAGATAGATTGTTACATCCCCACCCCTGACTGACATCTTCCCGATATTTCTTTGTTGTTACAGGCGCAGATCAGCGTGGTGTCGATCACACGCCGTACAGGGCGCCAGGCCCAAGACCAGGCAGTGGAGAGCACAGATACATCTTTCTGCTATTCAAGCAAACCAGAGGAGACACCGCCCA
The DNA here is from genome assembly GCF_041956525.1 of Rhizomucor pusillus. Classification (NCBI taxonomy): domain Eukaryota; kingdom Fungi; phylum Mucoromycota; class Mucoromycetes; order Mucorales; family Lichtheimiaceae; genus Rhizomucor; species Rhizomucor pusillus. The sequence continues at coordinate 175,140 of NW_027192154.1, forward strand.
ATCTTTCCCACCGATGGCGCACGATACCGTTCCTTCCCGCCGCAACTTCGATGTCAAACAATTTGTAAGGGACAGCGATCTCGAGCTCGTAGGAATCAATTTCTTTCTTTGTTCTGCTGCGCAATAGTAAAGAAAAAGGAGAAAGTAAAACAAGAAGAAAAAGAAACGTAGAGAGAAAAAGATAATATACAGAAGATCTGAATGTGTAAAGGTTGGGGGAAGAGAGAGAGAGGGGAATATATATTCTCTTTCGCAGTATATCTCTGTCTTAACGTTTTCTTTTTCTTCTCCTTCCTGGTAAAGCTTTTAATACAGTCTAGAAGCCGTGAACCTTGATTTCTGATTTCTTTGCAATTTCTTCCTTGACCAAAAACTCGGCGATCTTCAAACGCTGATCGCCAGATAGTTGCAAAACTTGACCCAACTCTTCGTCGTCCACGATGGTTCCGTTGCAAGCGAACTCCTTTTTGAACACTTTGAGAATCTTTTTGCTGTCGTATTCTTTGGGAAGGCCTTGCAAGGTCGTCAAGGTCTTGCGACCATTACGTTGCTGAATGCGCAAATCTGTAAAATTGACACACTGTTAGTTCTCTCTTTCCTGTTTCTATGAAAAATAAGTTTACGTACGGATATAGTTGGTAGCCTTAGGTGCTTTTTCCTCTTCAACGTCAGCGAAAGGATCTAGAGTATATAAAGTCAGTATCAGGTTTTGTTGGAGAAAATAATGTTTTACAAGTGCTTACCAAAAGGTGCGTTGAGATCTTCGATATTAGACATGTAAATGCGAACTTTTCTACTCCTCGATTAATAAAGTGGAAAGAGAAACGTGGTGAAAACTTTGCAGAGCGACCCAAATTGAACGTTGCAAGGTGGGGGCGGACTGTGACTGAAAGGTAAGGTCCGCCCATGGATTGTCCAATTGAGTTCGGCCCATGTGCGTACGAACGAAAAACTGACAAAATATCGCGAAAAAGGAAACATCTCAAGGGGATTACTCTCGAGTATGCTAAGATCAACCGGTGGATATTATGGGAAAATAGGTGAGATTCTCTATGAAGGGCTTTTTGCAACCTGCAAATACTGTAAACCGACTCGAAAGAAGGAACGGTGAACGAAAGAAGGTGGTTGGCATAAATTAGTTAGATTAGTTATTCTCCATTTTGAAGCTGTATGCCTTCCTGGTCGATCGATCACCCTTTTTTTTGAATCCGCCAATGAAGAGCCACAGTGGCCGATGCAAATTTTGGCTAGTCGGCACAAATTTCCAAAGCTCAATGAAACTTGTAGAGAATGCAATGCAGAATCGAGGACCATTAGTGCATCCTCACTTTCTGCAGGCAAAAGGGAAAGCGGAAGTGGAGGAATATAGAGGCAGAACAGAAAAAGCGAGCGAGAGCGAAGACTTAATATGGAGTGTGAGAATTATTTTTTCCAAGCACATCCGGGAGCCTCTATAGAAAGATGTCAATGTATCCTGATCTATCTAGGCTCATCCTACCTTTCACAGCATCGCCTGGTAGTGGCGTATGTAAACGCGTGACTTCGATAGCAAAGAAACAAAAGTAAAAGATTAAGCCTGTTCCAAAAGAATTGAGGGATGCAAATGTACGACAGCCATGTCTCGCCAACCTTGAATTGCAGTCTACGTACCATCATTAGAAATCTCTCTCTCTTTTTGCATAGCATCTCTACCTGCTTGAAGGGCCAAACAGAATCGGCCCACGATTTCAAAAATCCCGAAAACACCACATTATTCGCTTTGCGATATATAGTAGTCGCTACAGAGTAAAACAAGAAAACCGCTTTGAAAACAGGAAATAATACGCTATACACTGGTATTTGCAGAAATATGACACATGATAAAATTTTTTGCGCGGTATAGATAATGAAGAGGGATTACTTGTCATTGTGAGTGAGTATATTCGGAATGGCGAGTATTGGGCGTCTGTTGTCAGGCGGTGGGATCCAGGTACCCCGGCACCAATCCACAAGGCGCGGTTCAGATGAATTTTACTATCGTGCTTATTCCCATGTAAGCCTTTATCAGCAATTTCCAGAGTTGCATTCTGAAGTACACTTTTTCCCAAAAGTAATGTCGCATTTTGTGAAATTTTATAATACATTTATACAGCAAAACGACAAATTGCAGCGACATTAATTTTTGGAAAAAGTGCAATAATTAGTCTATGATCCCTTGATTCTTAAGCGCGAGCGTACCTTAAACTTTAACAATATGTCAATAAACTGCTCAGAGATCCTGAAAGTTGCCTTTTTCAATAGGCAGTGTTGCAGATACTTCTTGTGTCGCCAGGTACAGTCCGTTAGCAGCGAATCGTAATGAGTATAGGTTGAGCTTGATGCTTATATTCTCAATCATTAAACGACAGCATTCTTACTCTTCATAAAGTATTACCAGAAATTTGCAAGGCGGGGCCAACGACTGTTTTGCTTGCAGCTTGTAATGCAGCGATTCGGTCCAGGATACACTTCGATTCGACCAGCACTTAAACTTTGTCCTTGCTGATTTGCACGCGCTGGGCGTCCATTCGCAATATCTCTCCGTTTGCCTGATCAACTTCCCGCCGTCCCTTCTTTCTGCTATTTTTAACGATCCGCAAATCCACTTTGAAGCCGCTTGATGAATCGGAAACGTTAGCAGAGTCGCCGATCGACTCCCCCCTGTGCTTCTGGTATCAATGTCACTTAGAAATCATTATCATCCGAGCCTTACCACTTGCACCTCAAATCAGTTCTCCGAAAGTCTTCTCGAGCACGGCACCCCAGATCTTCACGATGAAATCAGTCTCGGTAACATTCACATCGTCCTCAAAGATATAAGAATTGACTTCCAGCTGCTCAAGGCTGTCAAAGAAATTCAGTAACGTTATAATCTTTCATAATGATTCAAGTCGTACTTACTAGTAAGCATACATGGCATAAACGTCGCTGGCCGTGTTGATGCTTGTCTTTTTCTCTGCTTTCTCAGCAGCGGCGCGAGCTTCTTTTAGATCTCCATTTTCCACGAGCTAAAATCAAATGTTACCAATGACGGATGAGGCAGACACGCTTAACTGCACTTACGTCCTCAATCGTGGTGAACTTGCTTCCGCGTTTGGCGAAAATGTCCTCCGTAGCGAAATGCCGTTTGTATGTTGACTTAAGTTCCCTCCACTGG
>NW_027192154.1:178637-239036 GCF_041956525.1 Rhizomucor pusillus
CGAACGCGAGAACAACGGCTCTTGCGATTCGCAAGATTCTTTGGCGAGATCCAATATAAAATTTAGTCCCAAGCTATAAGTAAGGCGTGAAACTATGCACGTACACTGTTTCCGGGAAGTAAAGTTGCACCTGGCGGAAATCAATGTCGCACTCTTCTAAGAAGGAATGTCGCCACGCTGACAAACCAGATGTCGCATTTCCAGGATGTGTTGTCGCACAAGCCTTGGCGTATTTTGGGATATATAACAGTGCGCCTGTGCTTCGTCCTCGGATTTTCTTCTCTTATCCCAAATACACTGAGACATTTATCATGATGAGTATTCAATTTTTGTATGAAGATGGAAAAGACGCTGTTGTCGACGAGTATGGCAGGCCCGAGCCTATGGATTATATCGTTGATGAAGAGCAGTATCGTCTTGAAACATTGAGCTCTTATACACAGTATTTGTCTATATTGCCTCAACAAGAAGACAACGAGACTGAGGCCATCCATGCATATAGAAGACAATGTAAAGGCTGACACTGATGTTACAATGAGAGAAGCATCAACGAAGCGTAATTATACGCTCTACACAGATCAAGACAAAGTGAGGTTCTTCAAGCTGTTTTTCGAGAAGTGTCTGAGCGCTTCTGCCGCGGCAAAGCAGTTGGGAATCCACGCTCGTACGGCACAAAGGTGGGCCAAACAGTACGAGAGAGACCCTGATAGCATCTTCGAGAAACGTAGGAAGACTGGTCGCCCGCATCTTCTCAATGAGGAGCACAAAAAAGTTATTCTAGAGTGCTTTGATGAGAACCCGTCAGCCGTCTTGGAACAGGTGATGGAGCAACTGAGGCAAGCGTTTACAGGACACAAAGTATCCAAAAGCACTGTGTATGATTTTGTGAGAAAACATTGCAATCTGTCTCTCAGAAAAAGCTCAGTTTCAGCCTGTAGACCGGAATAACGAAGAAAAGATCCAAGAACGCCTGGATTGGATTCGAAAATGGGAGAAAACCGACATGGGCTTTACGAGAAACTGTGTCTTTCTTGACGAATCTGCCTTTCATATCAACATGAAACGTAGTGTTGGTCAAAGAAAGGCTCACCCGCAGTAGTCAAAGTGCCCAAAACACAAACACGGGCACAGACAACTACTATCTTGGGCGCGCTTTCTGCTGCAGGTTTGATTAAATGCAGCCTGAAGCGTCCCAACCACCAGCCAATAAAAAGAGAAAGCGAGGAGTTGACGTTGGGCGTGTGAGTAAAGGGACGGTTACAGGGCATTATATTAGCTTTCTGAAGGCTACAATGGATGAAATGGACCAGTATCCGCACATGAAGGGCATTATCTAGTCATGGATAATACCCCTATCCATACTTCTGAAGATATAGCGAAGTATATCACGTCCCATGGCTATCGTTGTGCTTATTTGCCTTCATATTCTCCTGAACTCAATCCAATCGAGCAACTCTGGTCAGTTGTTAAGAGTAAAGTAAAACGCAACAAGCTCCTGGAAAAGGAGACGTTGATGATGAGGATCAGCGAAGCTTCCAATAGCTTAAAGTTGAGTGACTTCGAAGGCTTTGTTTGGCATTCTCACAAATGTTTGGATAAATGTCGCAACAAACAAGAGCTCTGAAGATCTTTTCAAGGTATATTTTATATCCATGCATGGGAGTTAAAGTAACGTTGGTAGGATGCCGGATCATTTTTGATTCATCGGGTGGGGTATTGTTGAAAATGTCAGGTTTTGCTATGCGTCGACGTCGTTGGATGGCAAGGGCTGCGTGACATGGATGCGGTCAGGTCGCTTTTTGTTCTCATCTATAATACGAATACATTGTGTTAGTTACGCTTTTAACATGCATAAAGAGCATTCGATTTTTTTTAACTTTGTATCACAGATCATAAAAATAAGTGAGTTTTATCTTGTTTACGCGTATCCACTTTGCTATGCCTTTACCAATGATCAGGTATGACTATCAAGCCAATGCGACAGCAATGTTTGTGGTCATTGTATTCGCAAGAGATGGCGTGATCCGCGAGAGTATCTACGAACATGGTAAGTGTATCTGTGCATTTTGCAGAGGGAATGCCGACAGAAGACGCCAGCGATCCCATCATTATTTGCCGCAACTTTTTTTTCCAAGATGATCTTTGAGCGCATCTAGCAAATCTATGTAGCACATGTATATAGTAGCCCGTTTTCTTCAATCATGTTACCCAAACTATAACACTTTACAATCCGGCCTTTTTTCACGTTTGATACAATGATGACCGTAATTTTTTTGTACTTTGCAATTTTGGTGAGAACAGACGTAAAAGGGGCACTAAATTTGGGATATGTGCATTGAGAAAAACTGGGAATTACGTATACAGCAAGTCAAGGGGGCAGATCTTGAGGGACAAAGTGCAGTATACAACGAATCGAGGATGAGTACAACACAGGATACAGAAGCAACTAAGTATAAAATAGGTCAAGAATGACGACATATCATTCGTTTGAATGCTGACAGGTGGAACCGGAGGTAAACTGTCACAATTGTCCTCGCAAGATCTTCTAGTTTTGGTCAGAGGGCATAAGGGATACGGCATCCATCCACTTGACGTCCATTTCAACATTGGTCGGTAGGCAAAGATGTCACGGCAAAGATATTTGGCAATGGTGGAAAATTGGGAAGGGGTTGGTACATAAAATTCGTCAAAAAGGAGCTTGGGCCATCGTTTCCCAACCATCCCTTGCGAACTTCGGAAAAAAAGCGGCGGTCATTCCAAAGAGCTTACCGATATGCAAGAACGTAGCACTTGGGAGAACAAAAGACAGTATTGATCCTTGGAGCCACGGCCCATGGTTTGGTTGTTGTGAAGAAGAAAACACATGGGGCGCTATTGTCAGCGGTTTGGGAAACCGGTCGAATCTCCAAGGCATCAAGCTGACCAGAGGCATATACCACTACAACAATGTGTCCCAAAGGCATATGCAGTTCTATTGTCAGGCCGTCTTCATACCCGGCGTCAAGTCAGTTCGAGATGAGGCCATGAAAAAAGGAAAGAAATGTGCGGAAAAAGGGAAGGAAAAATTACGATCTTGTTATGGTCTTGCTGATAGGGGTTTGAGATCATGAATTTTCAAGTTACGTCGTTGTTCCTTGATCCTTTTTCTCTTTGTTTGTTTACGTTTGCTTCCATCCTTCCCTCCCACTCCCACCTGCGTTAAATATGGATATCAACAGCAGCTACCGCCATCAGTACAATGGGAATGACAAGCACCTTTTATTCTTTGCCCAAACGAACCTCAAGGACTGGGATTTTCAACACTTCGAAGATCATTTCAAAAATACGCGCAATCCCCCTTCGAAAGAGACACTTGTATCTTCCTACCGGCGATCCCTCAACCGTATCCACGACCATCCTTCTACGCCGGAAAGCGTCAAGACAGAAATAAAAAGCATGTTGGGCAAGGTAAACAATGATATGGGCTAGAGGAACGACCCGCGTCACCGTTTCTTCGTCTTTTTTGTACTAGGTCGACAAGGCCGCCCTGTCGCAAAGCAGCCTCCTCGTCAACCACGTATCACATCCACCAAGGGGATGATTCGTTCGCGCTTGTCAATTACGGCAACAATGCATCTATTTCCACTACGAAGAAAGGTACCCATGATACCACCACCGCAGAACAACGCGCGGAGGATGATCAACGCCTATCTACCCTTGGCAAGCGACGTAAGTTTTCCTTTTTGCGCGCGCACGTATGTGCTGTTAGAGCTCATACTTTCGTGAAAAAATAGGTTCTGATAATCGGTCCCATGACAAGCCTCCATTTACCACTGATCAGGACACGGATGCCCCGTCCTTGCGACATGCCCAGATGGTAAAGAAAATATTTGACTCGCTGGCGCCTGATGACCCCGCAGCCATCGGTCTCACCCACCGAATTTCGGAAGGCCGTGTATGAAGCTGGCGTCAAAGTCGTAAGTGCCCACACAAAAGCGAAAAACAAACCAGTGGGGTTATCTATGGCCATGGACTGACGCGCGATCCTTTTTCTAGCTGAACAAGCAGTGGTATCTCCCGGATGCGAGCAAATTGCGGCAGCTCATGAACGGCTTCACAGCACCCGGCACGCCTGGCCAACAGTTGGATGTCATGTCGGCCAATCTTATCATGACGATCAACTTGCGTGTTATTCACCAAGTCAACGCATTGAAGCTGTCCTTGTCATGCGTTGTCGACACCGTGAATACCCTAGTAGAAAAGGTGTTCCGCCATCATATCACCAACAGCGACTTTTGGGATCGGATTGAGCAAGTCAATGTCGCCTTGGGCGACGGCATGCCACCAGCGACCAAGAAGCTTTACGATGAAATGATTGCCCTGGGCACGAAAATGTCGCCCCATACCAAGCAGGTGTACCAAGACACCATCAAGGAATAAGGACTGTCAGTTGCGGAGGCCAAACGATTGTACGTGGACTTGATTGCCAAAGAAAAAGTGGCTCTGTTGGAATCGGGCTACGCAGAGCGCTTGCAAGTGTTGGATATTCTTGAACTTGTGGCCAAGCATTGCCTGATTGACCCTGCCACCGTCCCTGATGACAACGACAGTAGTGAACTCGCTTGTTACCGAAGAGTACCAAAGTCCTGGATGAAGTGCTGGATGGCACCTTGTTGCACACCTTGGACGGCGAACCCTCATGCAAAGCCAGTAAATCGATTGCCAAAATCCATAAAAAAGTGTTTGGTTCAAGCATCCCGCTGAACAAGGGCTTTGGGCGCCGCATCGACCTTATTCTGGCCACTGAAGATGAAGAATTGTCGACGAGCGAATGGAAAAGGTTGAAGGTATCGACGCGCAAGTCGCTGGTTCAACAGGCCAAGAATATCCGCATGAATAAGGCCATCCTCTCCTATCTCTTGGGCCTTCCCATTGACGATGAACTTGTGGACAATGTATTCACTGTGGGTATGGACTTTACAGGTCCGATGGGCTACATGTTTGTCGTCAAACACGTTGAAGATGTTTATGTGTCTCGCCATCTCTCGACGCTTGTCATGCCGACTTATCTTCATGAGCTGCCATCATTTATTGACACCTTGGATCGCTTGTATGCTTGGCGCCACCACCACATCCATCTCCAGGACATTGTTTTACCAGCTATCCGAAAACGCAACCAACGAGACCCAGGGAGCCAAGAATGCGCCAAATGGTATATTTTCGCTTGGTCACGCCCATCAATCCGAAATGATCAAACCTACTACCTGTTCCGAGCTATTTTTCAGAGCTGTGCCAATTGTAATTTAGGATTATGTGCAATATATTTCCCGTTGTTGTGCCAAAATGAAAAAAAGGACCCGATTCATTTCCACCACGTTGCCCAATTTCAGCACTATGGCACAAATTTGTCAAGGCAGCTCAATTTGGATTGCGCAGCCACACGACATCCATTTTTGGGAAATGCGAATCTGACTTTTTAAGAAAATGAATTTATGGAAAGGGTGTAATCACTGCGTCATATGACTACTAGAATGCTTGGACAATGTAAGGGGGCTACGCTGTTATGCTGCCATGAAATGATGATGACTAAAAAAGAAGCGTACTTCTCCTTATCATTTAGCATTTAGAAAACGTATGATCATTATCATCTTCGATAGGCAACAGATTTATGTAGTGTCAACAGTAACCATCATTTGTTTACTGTGTTTCCTGTTCTTTGGAAATCGGACCAGTGATACAGATATGCGCAAACTGTCTCATTGGCTGAGACGACTGGCAGCATCAGCAGTGTAGTGGGCGGGAAAAATAAACGACGACGGTCATCACAGAAACCTAATCTATATTTCGAGGGACCTCGGCCTATCAGCGAAGAAGATCGCGGTGGTTGGATCACTCTCCAACTCCTGTGACTGAACATTGTAACATCGCATACGCATACCTAGAGGAAGACAATATTCTTATGCATTGTGCTCAGTTCGCAACACGATCAAAGCCAATCGACGCCCTAAACGACAGGACCCAGAAGTCTGGGCTGCCAATCCTCGCTGTAGCCTTTCCGCATATATCCTCAGCTTTTATGTTCGGTTGCAAAACTGCATTATACACGGTAAAGCAAAGGCGTCTGCAGCCATGGTAACGATCTTCCCAGCTCGCTTATATATCCAACAGCTCCTTTGCTTCAAGAAGCAGAATGTCTCCAGGAACTTCGTTGATGGATCAACAACGCTTCCTTAGAGGCGAATATATCCTTGTCCATCGCTCAGTTTGATCTGAAGACATACCTGCAGTCAGAACGACTGTTCAGCGACTTGGCTAAGCCCTCTTTTTTTGTATATTTAGTGCTTTTCCCGCCTTAATCGCCCTCGCTGTGACATGCGCGGACATACAAAATAATGCTTTTTCTGCAGACATTGACGGTCCCTTGCAATCATTATGTAGACCGAAAATATTTCGAGGACTTTCACTTATTTTCCTGGATAATTTTCGCTGAACACAGAAGAAGGTCAAAAAGCATATGCCTTCCTTGGCCTAATGAGAGAAATATCAATACCAGCAGGGGAGAAACCGGCGCCCTTTTTTTCAAATGAGCCATTTCTTGTGAAGCTGCAAAACTCCGAAGAAACTGTATAGTGATGGTGAGCGTGCAACAAGTAGGGAGGTTTTTTGCTTTTATTTTTTTTTGCAAGTTGCAAACAAGCCTCGCCGAACAAACAAGTTTGTCGCGAGGTGACGGGGGGAGGAAGGGTGAGCCAATTTGAGCAATTTTAACTGATTGATTTGGTTTTTTAGCGTTGGTTGTCAAGAAGGGTCCCAGCATCAAGTCGTATCTGATGGTGCTGGCGCTGGGCTGATGATGATGGAGTGATATCTCGAGGTGAGATAGCTATCAACGGAGGACGGATGGCTCATGAAGAGAGTGATATATGTGGGACTAGGCCATTCAAGGGCTTCAATTCCCGCGGAATCAGCAATCTTATCTATTATTGCGAATTTTCATTGGCTTGTACGCATTTCGCGCACGCCTTACACCTTATCAGGATGCTAATCAATCCAATCAGATTTCGCTCGCTCCCGAACGACATGATAAAAAAAGTCGTTGGCTGTTTTGGGATCGTCTCTTCTCTTCCATTTTTCTGCACTTTTGCTACGTTTCTCTTTACTTTTTTCTTCTTTTTCTTTTTCCTTCCCACTTTATTCTACAAAAACACACACACAGAGATACATACAAGAGGAACCCGCTTTCTGTCTGGTACGCTCCACCTAAGAGTTTGTATATGTATCGTTTACCTGTTGTGTCTAATAAAGAACGGCAGATATACATATATTATAAAAAGACAAAAAAACAACAACTTTTACTCAGTCCACCCAAAACCTTTTTTTTAATCCACCATGACGGTCAAGTCTCCCTTTTACAACAAGCCTTCGACCGCGACCAGTGTGGATTCGTGCCACAAATGCCCTTTAGAACCCGCAACAGAAACTCAGGACTCGACTGCAGTACCGGCTTCTGTATTTGAAAAAGTCCAGCCCCAGCGCGCTGGCGTCGAGCAACCGCAAGTCACGGGCCCTTCCAGCAGCAACAACCAACAACAACCCGTTGCTGAGCCGTGCAGCTCCAGTGCTGCGAGAACGGACATTGGAAATGCGTCTGTCACTTCGTGCTCGAACTGTGGTACGACCACTACCCCACTCTGGAGACGCTCTCCTCAGGGCGAAACCATCTGCAATGCCTGCGGCCTCTACTTGAAGGCTCGCAACACCACTCGTCCACCTTGGTTGAAGCGCAACACTACCAAGCGACCTACGCCCTCGGCTCCCGTCGCCTTGGCTCCTGCGCCTCCCGCAGCTGTGACGACCCGATGCATTGCACCCAAACCATCGAATCCATGCGACAAGTGCACTGGTATCTGCGAATGCCACCGACCCGTGCTTTCCTGCGCCAACTGCAACACTACCACTACGCCTCTCTGGCGCCGTGATGAACAGGGAAACACTATCTGCAACGCCTGCGGTCTCTACTTTAAGCTTCACAACGTCCACCGACCTGTCACGATGAAGCGATCCACTATCAAGCGCCGCAAGCGAGTTTCGACCTTTTCCAACTTTGCTTCTTCTGCATTGTCCCAGAGTGGTTACACTTCATCTGATTATAGCGACAGCAGCGAACGACGCAAGCGCAAGATCAACCACGCCGACATTCGTCCCAGCAAGCGTGTTGAGTTGCCTCTTCTCGCGGCTAAAGTCCCTATCCGCCCACTCTTGCCCAACGTTCGCTTGCCACCAAACAACAACAATGCTGTCGCCGAAAACGTGCCTCCATTGAACGCTGTTGAACCCGATGCTTTCCAGAAGCATATTCCCACGCAACTTCCTTCGCCGCCGATGAAGCCTGCATGCGGTAAATCGTCCGACATTGCTCGTTTGCTGAATCCTAGCAACGATGACGACAACGTCAAGGAATCGCGATCGCTGCCTTCGATCTCGTTGCCGAGCTTGCCGTCGCCTCCGCTTTCGGCCCACGAGATGCCTCCATTGATCAAAGATCACCAGCAACAAAAACCTTCGTCGACCGTTGCTGCAGCCGCTGCATTGGCTACCGTCTCCGCGCTTTTGAATCCGACCGCCAACCCTCAGCGAACTCAGCAAATGCTCGAAGCGCATCGCTGCGAACTCCAGCGTGAGGTTACAAACCTGACATCCATGTTGTCGCGCACGACAGCCATGTTGCAGAATCTCGATCAAGTCATGGCCGTTACCGCCAAGGAAGAACCTAAAGATGAAGGTGTTACCAACGCACTTGCCTCGCTCTTTGCACTTGCAACTGCAGCTACCAATGCACACCGTCATCCTCTTGACACTCGTGTCTAATGAACAGAGTTGTTCATATGCCATGATTTTTTGTTTTTCTTTCTGATGGCGATCTAACTCTTTTTCCAATATGGTATGCTTTTCCTCCAACCCCCAACCCCCCATGAGTGCTGGGTGTTGTATGGCACTTTTACTTTTTTCGACAATAAAGGGAGCTTATACTGAATAAGACAAGTGACCCAAAATGACAAAGAACGCGAGGGGATTGCATGTGAAATCCACCGTGCCTTGCAACACAGTCCCGTGGGGAAGTCGGAGGTTACCGGGACGACGGTAGCTGCTTGGGCCACAACAGGTGAAAAGTATGAGATGTCCTGCTTTTAGTAAATGAAGTGTGAGCCCCCGTGGTAGTGGTGGTGACGATGACGATGCACGCCACCGTGGGATTTGTGTGTGCCTCTGCATTTTGCTTTGACTATCAGCATTGTTGCAATTCCGTGAAACGCCCCCGCGTCTGAAATAAAGAGAAAAAAGAGATTGCAATATCTGCTGACCGACGAAAAATTGAACGTGGATGATAATTATGCATTTGTAAAGACAATTCGACCGACTTGAGAAAACCAGACTCAAACTGATCTCGTTTTCAATTTTTTTTCTTTCTTTCTCTTTCTTTCCTCTCTCTCTCTCTTTCTTTCTCTTGCTTCTCACTTTATTTTTTCTTGGCATGTTGGAGCATCAAGAGGATTACGATCCTAGACACAAGGCATCAAGTATCACGAGTACATGTACAAATAGCAGTGCACCTTCCTTCTACTCTGGGCGTGATTCTGCTTCGAGTGTTTGCGAAGATATCGATTCGCCCTCGCTCCAAGCTGCCAATTTTGAAGGTAAGGACATGGGAATTTATTTCCTCCACATTCAACAGGGCAAGGAAAGCTGATAAGTTTGTAGAGTTCCAATATGAGGGAACAAATCAATTATTGGATACGTTCTTTGACCTCGACAAGGTAAATCCTTCTTTTTATCTAATTTTTTCTTGCTGCGATAAATCACTCACTGCTGAGTTGTAGGACAATCACGAGCTAGCAGTACCGCCCGTTGTCGAGCCTGTCTTTTTGCACTCATCCAACCTTCAGCTCTCGAATTTGCAAGAGCAGCAGTTAGATAAAGCTCTTGTTTCTCGAAAACGGCGTGCGTCTGAAACATCCAATTTAACAACTGATACGGCCAGAGCTACCGCTGCTGCTGCTTCCACGCCCACGGCTACAACGACAGCGTCGTTATTATCGAATAGCGCCGCGAAACGATCACGCGATTTGTTAACAGAAGAAGAACGTCGTGCAAATCACATTGCTTCCGAGCAGAAACGTCGCAATACCATCCGCACCGGGTTCAAAGACTTGACGGACATTATCCCCACGCTCAAAAATATCAACAATTCAAAGAGCACCATCCTGTTCAAGGCTGCAGAGTACATTAAGCACCTTGAGAAGCGCAACCGCGGTTTGCGCGATAAGCTCATATCGCTGCAGCTACGCCTCGAGGTTGAAACACGGCTTGGACGGTCCTTCCTACGACGACATTCAACTAGCATGAACCACCAGCACCCACAGCAGCAGCACCACCGCAACCATCCTTTCCACCATCCCTCGCACGTCTGTTCACCCTCGCCTTCTTGCTCTACTCCTGTTCCTTCTTCTTCTTCCTCCAGTTCATCGTCCACTTTGAACCACGCTCTGACGCCGGAAGCGTACGCCGCCTTGATGGCGCATCGAAAGCAGCAAAAGCATTTAGAACTGCTCCAGGAACACCTCCGGTTGCAGCAGGAACTGCTCGCCGCGCAGCACAAGTTACCGCCGCATTACTTCTCTTCCGCTATCGTCATGCCTGCCGAGGACAAGCCATCTTCGTCGCCGTGCACACTGATGAATGCCCCGAGTTTGAACATCCCTGCTGACGAAGACTTCAACAGGGAGTCCGTTGGAAGAGAACGGCTCTTGAGTTTTGGAAAATTGAAGCATCTATACCCTGCATCTTCTTCCTCTTCCTCTTCTTCTAGGCATTAAATCCTTCTTTGCTCTTCCACGTTAACTTTACGCTTTACGACTCGCGTCATACTTTTCTCCTCTCCCCACCGTTTACTTCATGTCTACTTATCACCTTGCTCTCCCGCGTTTCCTTCTTCTTCCCAACATTGCAGCATATTTTGTACGCTTACCTGTCTCTACTACCTCCTTTTTCTTTTCCCACAAAAATTCTATGATAAAACTTTCTATGCCACAGAAAAAAAAGCAATAAATAAATGCAAAAGAAAAAAGATATAGGTTTACCGCCTGCCAACCAATCTGCGCCTTAACGGTTGCTACTTTCCATGGAAGAGGATCTCAACAAAACACCAAGTAGAATTTACCTGTGTGTAGTCAATAGTGCATAATGTATTTATTATGATTTTCACGGAGAAGACCAAGGAGTGATAACAGAAAAGGGAAGGAAACGCGATATTACTAGCTTTGGCGGCTTTTACATCGATGCTTCAGAAACTGTATCAGACAACAAAGACTTGGTGTATTGCGTGTAAGACTTGTTATTTTCGTCAATCCATCTCCGTCAATGGGTTCTCCAGTGCATGTACGAAGGACCTAGAATGCAACACGGCATCTTTATTATGCTATTACTGTATGTGAATCGTTGCGCTTGATCAGTATCCTTGATATGAACAACGATCATAGACCGTTCTCTGAAGACTTGCGGTTTACATAGTTCGGGACTTCTCCCGATGTCATCTACGCTTAAGCTTAGCAACCTCGTCCGTCACCTATATGAATCACCCTTGTTTGATCAGTATCCTTGATAGTATATATAGTAAGCAAACACGGCTCTCTGGTGTATCGCCGGCTCCGGATGCAGGTGCAGCAAGGACTCCAATAGCCGTTGCTACTAAGAGCAGGAATAGATTTGCAGTTACAAAAAATTTCATGCCTGCTTTCGCGAAAACAACTGCTGGTGTGCGGTGTGGGATTTCTTGTCTTTTGATCAGTGCTGAAATAGACTGCACCGACGCTTCTGTGTCGCTGCAATCTGCAAAGAATGGTTCGTACAGGATAACTGCATATTGACCCTGCCTTTTTGGCTGCTGCTTGGCGCTCTACGTAGCTCACACGCACTTCAGTGTCTGCTGCTGAGAGTGTTGCATAATACCGAGTCATCGAACGTACCATTGGGTACTCGGGAACATAAGGCTTTTGCAAAGTTTACTAACTAGTCTAATAACATCTCGAGAGGGGAATGGCAAAAGGTATGCATACGCAGAACGATTCAAACAACTAGATTATATTGTGAAAATCTCCATTGTATATCTATTTATATACGTGTCCGGTAACTCTAGAGCAGGCATATGTGTACATTTTTCTGAAGGACGTATCGAGACTTCTGAAGTCGAGATCTGTGTAATAGATATTTACTACCATTTTTGCCCGTTGCATTCAAATGCATATATTATGACTATGAAGGAAAAGACCGAATAGAGATTATAGAAAACCAAGGGGAAAACGTACGTTAGTATTAGGTATTTCACGTAGATGCTATGTAAACGGATATGAAGACCGCTTGGAATTTCCAGGTAATTGTATTGGATTCGGACTATACTGCACATTTCTGTTACCCACGCCAAGCATGCCTGTCAGCTATGTATATCGTCCACACTGGATCAGTATCCATACCGATCATACACCGTTCTCTGGTGAATTCCGACTCACCGTATTCCCAAGATCGGGTCTCGATAAAGATGCAGCAAGGATTCCAGTAGTTGTCAAGAGCAGGAATACGCTTGCAATCTTGACAAATTTCATGTTATTCTAGTTTGGTTTCCTGAAAACAGTTGGTGCGGCGGCACTGGGGTCCTGTTCACATTTTCTTGAGTTCCTTTAAATGCTGCGCAACCAGCTAGAGGAGTCTCTACCTCGCGCAGTCTGCAAGGATGCTTCGTACGGGGATCTAACTGCACATTGACCCTTCTTCCTTCTTGCTTAGTGCTTATTAATTCCTTCATACTCTCAGTAGTTGCTACGAATGCAAATTACATAGCTAGTTAGAGTCGAGCATACCATTGGATATTCATAAGTATAAAGCTGATGAGTTTGTGATAATGCATGGGGGGCGGAGCGGGCAAAAGATCATATGCATATGCATGATCTATCGAAGGTACGTATAAAGTAAGCAGAGGAGGCGCAGAATGATTCTAGCAGCTACAATCTGAGACCAAGCTGACAGAAAACACTCTCGTCATACATGTCCACATTTGCATACATGTAGTGCAAAAGTTATGTATATATTGAATCGAGCTGTGGAAATATACATTGATTTGATCACAAGGGTTTTACTCGAACAATCGCATGCAGCATTTATTGTAATAGAAACCAAGCAAGATATATAATAGATCATTACTACTACTTTTCTTATGACTGGTGCAGAACGAGCTTGGCGATAAGGCGAACAAGTTCTCGAAGAATGTCTTGAACTTGGGAGTCGCCAAGGATCTTTTCAACGAGTGAGTCCAAATCCAGGCCGCCGTTTGAACCAAGGAGATCTTTCAGTAGATCCTGGACGACTTCAACGAGTTCTGCAACAGTTTCGAGGAGGTCTCCGAGCAAGGATACGACGTCGCTGACGATGGATGTCAACTCAGGAACGATGGATTCGATGGTGTCAGGCAACTCCTTGAGCAGCTTGACCAAGAGTTCAACCGGGTTCTTTTCGTCTAAAAGTCCTTTGTCGAGATCTTCAACGGCGTTGAGGATGTTACCCTAGGTAGCAAAAATATATAAGTTCACTCTCCACTGCTGCGGTCTGCTTCGCAAAACTTACATTGTCTTCATCCAGAGGAGCAACTGCTGCTTCTTGGGACTGCGGTTCGGCAACTGCCTTGTCAGACTTTTTGTTGCAATGAATCGTCAAAATCAGTATCATATCCTTCTATAACTATTGATAAATTTTACAACTTACTGCTTTCTCAACAGCGTTCTTGTCTGCGGGTGCAGCAAGAACGATGCCGAAGATAGCTGCCAAGAGCAGGAAAAAGCTTGCAATCTTGAAAAATTTCATCCTTCGCGATAAATGAGTTGTTGATGTGTATGCTCGGTCGAATCCTGCTGAACCGTCGTCCTTTTATAATGCACATTGCTCTTTGTGTCGCGTAACCTTAAGGATGGGTTGTTGTTCGGGGTCAAGGCAGTGCATCGCAGCACCCTTCCATCTCTCTCCCTATCTGCGGCTTTTTGATCCCTTTACTGTCCCTGCCATCGCAGCAAAAAATAGTACTGTAAATATTGTTTTCGAAACTTCCATTGGATCGTCTGCTGCAGCAGCAGCAACAACAAAGCGGTGAATAAAGACTGTTGCTGCTTCCAAGTCAGATAACGAAAGGGGGAAGGGAGAAGGAGCGGGAAGGAGATAGTCTAGTGGCAAACTGTATATGCACGGTATTCTGGAGGGAAATATAGGGAGGCCAAGGAAAAAAGAAAGGCAGTCAGTCAACAGATGCATATACACTCTGAATAAATCCATATGCTTAAAAAAAGCTTTTTTTCTTCATTTATGTTCACAGACGCGACCGATGTTCTGTATACAATCATTTAACATTTGAAATTACTCAAAAGCTTGATCTGAAAATGTATATCTGATCTTTCCGTCCATAGGTGGTCCCTTGATCACTTAGGAGTCGAGCAGTAACCTTTACTCCCTAAGCGGAGTCCCCTCTAGAACGCATAACCAATATGTTGATATGTTGTTACGAATTCCCGAAATCTATTCAGCACGTACTCATCCTACCGCGATATGTATCGAAAATTCTTTGGGAGTATACACCGTCTGTACTCGTTTCAACCATGTTTCCAGAACTCAATGACTTTGTGCATAGTTAAAGGGATCATATGTAATCGGTCTATAGCATTATCATTCGGCACGAAAATACTCGCTTGGTTACAAGTATACAAACGATCGTCGGATGTTTGTCTTGGTTTAAACGAAGATTTACAGGGCTTGTTGGGATCTCCAGGGGTCAACTGTTTCTCGTATATACTCAGTAAAATGCATCCAGGATTCAAAGTGGAAGATAGGCACAAGAAGGATGTCAGCCCCGACTTGGGTTTTTGCAGCATCCATCCCGTAAATGATGATAGAGCAGATATTTCATCGTATGAAGTCTACAAGATACTGTACTTCACTCCCAAGCTGAAGACAGATACAGCGAGATATGGCACTTTTGGTATGCCGCGCCCGGAAAATAGATGACATTGGAACATTAGCAGCAGAGCTCGTTTCGAACAACGACGGGGACTCGAGAGAGTGTATTCTCCTAAGGACATCATGTGTTTGTAAGGAGTGGTCCCGGAAACTTTGAACTTATACCGCCATTCCACGAGGTTTCCGAAAGGCGGACTCCGTCCCGGCCTTGTTTGGCGCCATCCATGGTGGGGTAACAACCCGCACCGACCCAGCATCCCAAAGCTGCTGGCCGCCCATGAAGGAAGTAAGGTTAATATGCAAAAGATTCTCGTAGACTGAAAGCACAGCATTGATGGGTGGTAGCTAGCCAAGGCAGGCACGAACCTTGGCGCTGGCTCGCTCAGGAAGATCACACCATCGACGGTGGCGGCAGTTCCAATATGGTCGAACATCAATCCTGGATACAGTTCTTAGCCAAGTGGTCTTTTCAAAGGGGTTCCTTTGGTGATCATGTACCTACCTTTGACTTAAGGTCTTTTAGGCTATGGAGCATGGAATAATAACAGCACTTATTTCAACTAGCTCTTCAGTTTGTTTTTACTGTGTAACTTCTTTTCACGTCTGTAAACTTTTAAATTCAAGTGTTGAAACTAAGCAGCAGTACAAAGAATGCTGAATAAGATACGGAACATGTCCAAGCATAAACAGCAATCAGAAAACTCTTTTTTGTCTTGTCCGTGAGCTCTTCCAAGGTCGACTTCTACTCCTTTTGCGAAACAGCATCGTGAGCTGTTCTTTCTATGTTGCGACCGCTAAGCTTCCAGCCGTTACATTAAAACGCGAATGAAATGGCATTTGCAGAAAAAAAAAAAAAAAAGAGAGCACAGACCTCATCCAACAAAGTTGGGGGCGAAGGGTTTGGGGGGAGGGAGAGAGAGAGTTTCAAATTGCTCACTTTTTTCACCCACACGCGCGGTTGTCAAACAACGCCTCTCTTGAACCTTTTGTCCTTTTCAAAAGACCTGTGTGGGTTGTGTGTGTGTGTGAGAGAGAGACAGACGTAAAACGCACTACCAGTCATGGCGCCCACCAACGATGCAGCATCCACTTCAACGCAAGACGGGGAGGACGAGGTACCGCAAATCCTCGTGCGAACGTACCGACCGACCGATCGCGATCACGTCGATTTCATGTTTTACAGCACGTACTTTTCACTCGTTCCGGAAGGTGTCAAGCAAAAGTTGATGGCGCCGGCAACGTGGGTTATCGCTGTCGGCGTGTATGCATACCTGATGGCGATTGTGCCGGTGCTCTTGGCAGGTCTGGACGTGCCGAGCTGGAGCAGTCTCGCTCTAAAGATATTTTTGACGGTTGCGTGGACACTCGTTGGCTTCTCGGCGCTTTTTGTCTACACGGATCGGTTTGAACTCGTCGACCGCATTGAACACGTTCGCCAGAACGACTTGAGCGACCCGGAAATCTATTACCTCAACTATGAAAAGTATGAACGCATTGTAGATGACAACGACGGTGAAAAGGAGCAGGAAACTCCTTCATCATCATCTTCAGATAATAAGGAAAAGAACAAGAAGAAAAAGAAACGCGTTACTTTTGACAAGGATGCCAAACCTGCGACGGAACTCGTGCGTCAACTGAAACCAGAAAAGGATCGCACCAACTCGCATTTCTGGGTCGTTACCTTGAACAACACACCGGTTGGTATGGTGGGACTTGCAAGTTACAAAACGACCGTCTACGATAAACGCATTCCGATGGCGCCTGCGTGGAAACGCCTGGGACAATTCTTATGTGACCGATACAACTTGCCCGTGCCAGCATTGTTTGATACGTCCTATCAAGAACCGCGTGTGTTTGCTGCACCCGACGACGAGAAAATGGCCACGCTGCAGCGTCTCGCCGTCAAGTTGGAGTTCCAGCAATGTGGCCTGGGAGCTATCCTCATCACGCGAGCGCTTAACTGGGCCAACGAGCACCATATAGAGACGGTGCTGGCAGTAACCAACGAGTTGCAGGGCACGGCAGCCATGATTCTCAGAGACAAGTTTGGTTTCAAACGGATCAAGAAGGAACGAAAAGGATGGTTCGGGCAATATGAAATACATTGGGCTTGCAATGTCCAAGAATGGATCCAGTCACACCAACAGCAGCTGCAACAGCAATAACAGAAGTATAATAGATCAATACCCACCACCCACTGTCACATAACGTATCCTCCATTTTTGGTTTCTTTGTATTATATAAGACACGATCTTATTTTCCTTTTAGTTAACCGAAAAAAAGCATCATCTGTTTTACAAATCCCTGGTTGTATATATATGAGTGTGTGTGCGAGTGTGTGTATGTGTACGTTGTGTGGAAATGATTGAAAGTGTACGTGTATACGGGAAAGCATGTAAGGTAACAAGAACAAAAGGGGTTGGTTGGTGGATGCAGCGCATGAAGGAAATAATGATCTAGAAACGTGAATATAGATAGATGACTAACTCAGGTAACGAGGAAAATAACGGTATCGTCGTCGATCCAGTCAATGCCTTCAAAGTGGTGAGCATTGTCGAGGACCCACCGCGTATCCAAGAGAATATCATGTCTTGCAGGATCTATTTGGCTGTATGCAAATGCGGAGCGTGCCATGTGTGCCAGCGGAGCGAGCTGTGTTTTCACGTACTTTGCGTCGTCTGGGCTCAGTGATGCCAGTTGCTTTGCGTGTTTTTCAAGATGCGTTTTTACGGCGTGCGAGATGCGACCTCTGTTCTTTGCAGTGTAGTGCCACATATCCTTTGCAATGCCGGTGTTCTGGATGCCGCGTGAAAGCATGGTCCAGTAATGCAAGTGCAAAGTCTCGTACTGCAGGATGACTTTCCAGTCGATCGAGGACTTTTGAAAACGCGCTTGGATGGACGCATCCTGGTAAGGCTGTGTCCCGTCGCCGAGGAACTGCTTGCCGATGCGCATACGGCAGCGATTGGCTACGCGTAGAAACAGCCGCACGTCGTCGGTGAACGCGGCGAGCGCAGTAACTTGAAGGTCGTACAGGACTCCGCGGTGATCCGTCATCTGAGCGAGATGGATGCCTGTCGGCGAAGTCACCAGGTATTCCAGAACTTCAGCCATCACGGACTGGAGTTCCACATACTCCTTGTGTGTCAGAGCTTGCATCCGCCTGAGTAGCCTGATCGCATCCAACAGCGCAGTGATATCCGTCCTAGTTAAATCTGGGGTGCCCAAAATACGACGACTGCTATATTTGGGTACCACTCGCGGTACACGGCTGAGGCTGGGAAACGAGTATCCTTGGTCCGACAGAAAGTCCAGCAAGTGTGTATTGTCAGGTACCAACCGCGCTGAGCTGTATTCGTCTTGGTCCTCCACAGCATACTCGTTCAAAAAGTACACGCGCACCAAGTTGGCGGCCCAGCGGCTGTACTTGTCGTTGCCAAGGTAATAGTTGGCGAATGTCAAGGTCGTGACGTTCTGCGAGAGTGCACTCAGGTAATCAGCGGTATCTTCCTTGTCTCTCAAGATAATTGAAGGATCACTATTTTTCTCGTCCGTCAATGAATCAAACTCGTCTGTGACAGCCAGAGGTGCCAATCGTTGCTGCGTATCTTGCATGATTGTATCCGCACGTGATTGCAAAATATCCATGGCTGCCACGGCTTCTTTTTGTTTGCTCCAGTAAGCGTATCGCAGCTGGGCCATTTCCGTCTCATTGTAAAGGAACAGCCGGTCCTGTCGAAACGTCTGCCGCGCAATCGATTCATCCAAGCTATCGAGCGAAGACTGAATTGCCAAGAGTCGATTGAATGCGCGGATAGACGATGCCTCCTTTTTGCTCTCTTCCTGCTGAGGGTTGCCGGAAAACAGTCTGAAAACCCAACCGATGGTGCGGAAATTACCCTTATCTGGGCTGTACGATCGTTCCACCGGCTCCCAGGGGACTGTTGGTCGATTTAATCGTCGATTTTCCAATGCTCCTAATCGCCACAGTAACTCCAACTACCAAATTTGGATAAAATGTCAGACAAAACTGTAAACTTTACAAACCATCTTTAACTTTACCTTGCTACGCCGCCCGTAGCGCATATTCAGATTATACTCTTCAGTCGCATCGTATCGAAATATGATCTGTGGCTCCTCAGGCGTCTTTGGCCGTTCATCCAGATTGTTGAGCAGCACAGAGTTGTTGAGTAAACGTGTCATGGGCACGACAAAGTATTTGGTTTCATCGCCGTATCGATCGAGTTGCGCCTTGATTTCGTGGAATCCGTTGCGGCTCAAATAACAATTTCCGTCAAATGGCATGATCCACTTTGCGTTGGGTATGGATCGCCCATGCTCGATCGCCTTGTTCCGGCCTCCATTCTATATATACAGATTATTTATATTTTTAGCAACACGCGCGCACATAAACGCACAATCATTCAGCTAAAATGCACTGCTGCAGATAATACTTGCATTGTTCATTGCATAGAGATTCTTGTCGTGGTAGGTGTAATCGAGTGCACGCAGCTTGGATACCTTGGAGAAACGTCTGTAATCGTCCGAGTGCAAAAAGTCGGGTTCCGGGAAATCCTCCAGTCGAAAATCCAATTGCTGGTACTCCTCAACGACAAAGGGGACGCGAATGTATTCCATGTGATACGATTCGAGCAGCCGCACGATCGCACTCTCGAGACGCGGGTCCGATATACGGTTGAGAAGAAAGATCTTGCGAGTATCTGGAAATTCTGGCTCGTGTTCGAGTATAAAGTGCAGGTTGGACAGAGTCTGGCCCTCTTTGTGGCGCGGCGGAAGATCGTTGCCGATAATGCGATAGAGAATCAATTGCGTGCGCTCAGGTGCAAGCGGCGACGCTGAACGCCGCAGCGACGTATTGCTGGAGTAGTAATCCAAACTCTTAAAGTTGAAAATGGGTATATATCCAAATAGGAACAGCAAGAGTCCTACAGCTATCAGCAGCAGTTTGCACCACCGTGAACGTTGGCGGTACTTTAGCAGGCCAGGGTGTAAGAATCGTCTCGGTTCGAGCACCTTGTCCTTGACGGAAAAGTAGGAGGAAGTAGAATACTTGTCGCCGCCGCCGCCGCCGCGACGTGGAGGGTAGCCAAGATCGACCGAGATGTCGGGCATGTGCGAGTTGAAATTGCCCATTTTCCGTTGCTTAGTGTTGTAGTAGTCTGGTGGTGCGCAGTTGTTAACGGGAGATGTAGGCGAGAAATGGGAGTTGGTGGAGGAAGGCGGTCGAGTAGTAGTGTTTACTTCATGGCCGACAAAAGGTGGTAGCATGGCTCGCTCACCCTTTTATGTTGTTGCTGTGCAAAAAATAGTAATAAATGTGGAACAGCAAGGAGGAAGAGAGGGGGGACCAGCGCTCTTTTCCTTTTTTCTTAACCCTCGGATCGACCTCGCACACTACTCGGTTATTGGTACCTGCCGGAAACTGAAACAAACAAAAGCCCAGACGATCATCAGAAACGGAGCTATACGTTTTTGTTGCCAAGAAGCCGAATCTGCGTTTGTGTTTTTCTATCGTCACAGTAACGAGTCAAGCTGCAGGACGGGGTGGACCCTGACCAGAGCTAAGACTGCTGCGGACCAGCGGAATCGATGCTTTTGCAGCACACACGCAGACGCGCAGGGGGTTCAATTTTTGCCTCATAGTCAAGAAGGCCTGCTTAGCCACAGTCCTTTCGCATTGAGCGACGACGGACAAAAGGGATCTTCGTTCGGGGGCGCGGAACCAATGCAGAATTTTTGGAAACCCGGGAACGAACACAATCATCAGCTTCAAATAATAAATTGATTGTTTATATACGTATGTCACGTACAAAGACTGCAAGCTAAAAAAGATCATTTGCATAGATACGGAAAGGTTTGTATCAACGATATTCTGACAGAATCTACTCTGATATCTGCATCGGAAACAATGTTGACATTCACCTGCAACAACATCTTAACATCCAACTGTACTGTGCACGGACTTTACATTTACATGCTATCGTGGCTGCTGATTCTGGACTCCTGTCGTTGAGCATTGGCTACTAACGAACGACGTCACACCAACATTAGGCGATTTTGTATGCAATGATTCATTGTCCTTAGGCTTAGAGAGGAGCAAGAATTTTGTGACAGCCACATTCAATTCTTATATCATGTGCTGTGTAAAGAAATGCTCGTTTCAATCTGAACCTGTTCCAACTGCTACATATTTGTAAAAAAGCTGGAAAAAATTTTTTCATCGTATGGTGGCGGTAATTCAGGATCCCCTGAGAAGAAAAAACAAACATTGCTGCGATTTTTGTTTGATACTATAGTAGCCATGATCTGCAATATCAACACTGTCTGAACCCGTGACATAATGTAGGCAGAAATCTGGTTGGGAGCCAGTTTACAATCCTGGTCCATGGCTGTGTGACAGGACGTACTTGATTTAACAGTAAGCAACAATATCCGTCGCTGTGATGCCATTTTTACCAACAATGGAAGAGTGTGGGGCCCCTCCTGATCTGGCTCATACGAACTTTTCCGACTTGTCTAAAATGTCGACTATTGCCTTCATGTGCTCCAATAGGCGATGCAGAGTTGCATATTTTCGTGGGAATTTCCAGGCAAAGAAGCGTGCAACAATCTGTTGTTATTGCTGATAGTAATGAAAATTTTCCCAGGAGTGTGAATGGGTTGTATATGTCATTTCTGATAATATACATCGATCGATAAGATAAGAAAAGAAGAAAGAAAAGATATAGATAAAGAATAGAATACAAAAAAGAAAAAGAGGAAACAGAGAGAGAGAAAGAGACAAAGCGGAGGAAAAGGAAGATGAGTATGGTTTAAGATGTAGTATCAGAACTTCTACTATTTGAACTCTTCTATCAATGCCTCAATGGCAGACTTGCTGCCAAAGATGAGACCGACGATGCCCAAAGCGACGGCGAGGAATCCAAAGATCAGTTCGTAGAAAGGTTTGTTGAACAGACCGGTCAATCGGTAGTAAAAGAGGACAGGGAAGATGAAGATCAAGGCGCAGTTGGAGAAGGCACCGAGAAGCGACATGATGTTACCGAACGACGGTACATAGACCGCGATCAGCACGACAACGACCATGTAAGTGATACGCCAAAGTGCGCGTAGTACAAATTCGAGCAGGCGCGAATGATGGAACGTCGAGATGCGCAGCAGTTTCTCCACGTCGAGAGCGAAGGATGTCATCAGGACCGGCATGGCGAGCAAAACGTGGATCGTCATCAAAACAATCGATACAATTTTGGGTGCGCCGTCAGGCAAATTATTGTAGATGGGTGATAGAGACTGGTCGCCGTAAATAAAGTAGCCAGGCACGGCAGATACAAAGTAGATGACTGTGCATGTGGTAAGGCCAGCGAAAACGACTCTGTTCCAATGTTCCGGGTGACGCATGCCTGCTTCGGCGTTGGGGTACACGGGGTTGCCACCGTAGCTGAAGGCGATGGAGCTGAGCGCAACAGGGAATTGATCCCAGATAACAGGGTCGTGGTGCACGTTCGGGTAGCGATCATCCTGCACAGCAACGCCAAGCACGATGAGCACCGTGATGGCGGTGGTGAGGATACCGACCAAACTGGAAAAACCGACTTCCTTCAAAGATTTGAAAAAAATAAACGGAATGCCAACTGCAGCCGCGCAGATAATCGTCCAGATGGGGTAGGTAAGCTGCGCCGAGGTGCCGGAACACAATTCATACAGATTCTGGCCTGCTAACATTACGTAAAGGACCGGTACACCGATGAGCGTAATGGCAGTGAAGAAGAATGCGATCCAGCCGCCGATTTGGCCAAAGGCTGCAGTGGCGACTTCTTGGTACGTTGTCAATCGTGTTCGCCCGTCATAGTACAAGCACCGAATGAGAATAATGCTGGAGTCTGCGTTGCGAGTAGTTTAGAAAAGAAAAAGAGGGAGGAGGGGCCGTTTTCGTTGTTAAAAACTTACAGGTAGAAAAGAACCAGCTGAGGAAGAGGATCAACAAGCCAATCCAGCCACCCTGCTTAAGCGCAAACGGTAGCTGCAACGCACCCATGCCGCATACCACGCAGACAATGTTAAAGTATGCAAAGAAGCTTGATCCCTGGGCCTCACGCTTCACGCCGTGAGCATACTGGGTAACATGTTCGTAATCGTCTGCAAAAAGTATGGTGTGTAAATTACATGTGTATATAAACAAGGGGGATTTGTTTGGAAGAGAGACATAACATACCAACAGAGTTAATTTCAGCGATGGCACCATCGCAAGGAATGGACGCCTTTTCAGACGAGGTATCTTTGATGCTCATGGAAGGTAATCCAGTAGCATCAACCACCGGAGGGTTTGGGAAAAAGAAAGATGGAAAAGAGGAAAGATGGAGTTCCGTACGTAACAATCATTCATATATTGAATCGGAGCAAAGTCTTGTGTGTGATTCCAGAACAGCTATCTGCTGGTTGGAGAAAGGACAGAGAGGGGCAGGATGATTAAGGAATCGAGACACCGCTTCCTTACTTAAAGTGCTAAGTAGATGCAGGTTGTTTACCAATTACATAGCAGTTAGACTGTCAGCGTGGAGTTACACACTGAGAGTTTTTCCCATGCTGCTCAATTTTCTTTGCGATAACGGCACCCCACATCATCCGTCGCTTGCTGACTGAGATTTAATTTTTTGGGAAAGAAAAAAAAAGTTGGTGGCGGCGGCGGCCGACCGGAGCTCGGCAACAAGGCACGGCGGCTGCGAACGGGGCAACTGGACCACCCAGTTTTTATTTATGGCTGCTGCTCGCAATGTTGATTGATGGCAAGAAGGTGGCGTGCGGTAAGCCGTGGTAAAATAAAAGAATATATACTACCAGTCTCTCTAAACTCTACAACGTGAACGTTCCAGCAACGTGCATCAAGGTAGAATTCATTAATTGCTCAGCATTTGGGGAGTGAACATGCCATTAATAGATTCCTTTTTCTTCTCCCAGGGTCACAGAGCCTCGCAGTGCAGACACAAAGACCGACAGCTCATTGAGATAAAAAAGAAAGGACGGCCAGCAACGCAGTGTGAGCGATGTCGGGAACTTCGGCTTGTTCGACAACTTCATGTAAAGTGCGACTGCAATGATACCAAAGGTAATCAATTGTATACAATAGATATATCTATCCGAGGTATTCGGATATTAAAGGGACACGTTTAGATACATCTTCCAAACCAAAATTACATTTATCTTCAGGTTCATGTTTATCATTTGATAGAACAAACTAGACGTGTCCTGACGCAAAAGGAAAATGACAGGCATAAAGAAACCTTGCCACAGCAACAAACTGGCAACACTTCGTGCGATCGCACCCAAACCTGTTATCACAAAGGAAGAGAAGGAGGAGGAGCAACCCCAGCAGCTGGAACCGCAACCCGAGCAGCAGCAGCAGCATCCTCATGGAGATCACCATCAGCACCAAGAAGGCCGGCTGTGCAAGTGTGCAGAAGCAGGCGCAAAGAAATGCTGTTCAAAGGAAAAAATCAACGACGAAGGGCAGAAAATCCGCATTGTCACGTGTCGTTGCGGCGATTCCTGCGCTTGCCCTGGATGCGACGCGCACCCATCACGCGTAATGCGCGGCAAGCAGGATCCGTACACTGGATACGCTGCTTCTTTCGATCTCGACCCGCGCCGCAGACTCTCCATTGCAGCTATCTGTGACCAGTCTGATGGGCCTACACCAGACCCGGGGGAGGAGCGCCCGACATTGATATTTTCTGAAGATGGAACAAGGCTGTGTGGGTGTGGATGCGACTTGCCTTTTGAATCGTGCTCGAATTGTCTGGGTGAACTTTGTCGAGGAGGTAAAAATATGACGCTGACCGTGTGAAATATCTTTTGTACTAACCAACTGTGCAAGCAGCAACCTACGACGTTCCTTTATCCGATGCATAACCGTCCCCCCTTCCCCTTCTTTCCTGTTCTGCAACAGCAACATGTATACTAAACATTCGTAGGAGCCACTGTACATATTAACCTCCCCTCGTGCTTAGGGCTAATCATTCATTCATTTATTCCACACACAAGACATACAATAAAATAACAAGGAAGCCATCTTATATATAGAGTACTGTATCAACAATATTGATTGAAAAGAAGAAATATTACTCGTGCTTTCGGCGGTCTCCCTGAGCGCTTCCCGGGCGCTGCTGTTGATCCAGGGCCGAGAGTGAAGATGATGATGGATGCGAAGGCATGCCTAGCATACCGCTACCGTTCATGGCCGCGTTCATGTATGGGTATACAAAGCCTGTTTGCTGCTGCGGATACATGTATCCATAGTACCCGTATGCTTGCTGCTGCTGCTGCATGTATTGTAATTGTTGTTGCTGGTCGACATGATGGTGGTGGTGAAGATGGTGGCGGCCGTGATGCGTCTTGTTGTTATTGTTGCTCTGATCGCTTGAAGGGGACGCAGAGCGTGGGTATGGCGGCCGATGATGATGATATTGAGGATTGTTCATAGCCATCTGTTGGAAACTAATGCTGTGTGATCCAGGCTCGGGCACGCTGGCCAACAAACCCTTGTCGATCTTGACGTGGGATGTGTTCATTTTCGGCTTTTGACGTTTGAGCTCGGCCTTTTCCTGCTCCAGCTGCTGCAACAATTCGATGCCTGATACGCTCTTTACTCGCTGATGCTGAAGCTGTTGATGCTGCTGCTGCTGCTGCCATGGCTGCAAGAATGATGGATTGTGCTGCTGCTGTTGTTGCTGTTGTTGTTGTTGCTGGAATTGAGCCAATTGTGCTTGATGATAGAATTGCATTTGTTGCATATGGTACAAATGTGATCCTTCCGGAGAAGCAATGTTGTTGTTGTTGATGCTAGTGGGATTGCTGCTGCTGCTATCAGCAACAGGTCCCTTGACGTGATGGCCGCTGCCTCCTCCGCTGCTTCCATCGGAGTGGCGTTTCACAGGTGTTGCCGGACGAGGTGCAGGGGATCGGCGACCGCTGTTGCCCATGGTTGCGAGGTTGCTGGTGGACCCGACACCGCTTATCCGTCGATACATTGGGCTTGCTGCTGCTGCTGTGACAGGAGTCTCGGCATCACTTTCGTTATCGTCTTGATTTTAAAAAAACATAGGAAAATCAGTATACATGTACATGATGCTCGTGTAGAAAAAGCTTCTTATTTACCATCATCCTCTTCATCCTCGTCATCGCTAGGCAGGGGCTGCTGCGTCTTTCGGTGCTGCCGGGACGCTTGCTTGGCCTTTTGCTGCTGCTGCTGCTGCTCAATTGGCTTCTTGCGGACGTTCATATCTTGTTCATCATCTGAACTGTCGCTTGCTTGTACGTTATCGTCGTCGTCGTCACTGTCCTCATCGTCGCTAGGCATGCATTGTCTGTTACGGTCCCTGCTGCGCGGCGTTTTCTTTTCTGCATGGTGCATTGCATGCATAGTCAGACAACATTCGAATACATAATCCCAGCAGCAAAAAAAATTTCATGCTAACCTTGAGTTACAGTTATCGAGGGCGTTGGCGCTGCTGCCGGTATCATTGTCGCGGAAGAGGAGGAGGGCGAATCAAAGGATAATCGACTAAAATCGATCGCAAAAGTCTCGAGGCTGCCAGACATGAAGGAAGGAGAGAGGGAAAGATTCAATTGATCGATCAAATAAAGAGTGACAAGGAGAGAGCAAAAGAGAAATAGAGAGAGAGAGAGAGAGAAAGAAAGAAGGAAGCTAGCTTTAGTTGATTTTATTCTTGCTTATAAAATTTGCTTTTAAATGGTTTATTTTGACGTGGCGAAGGAGAGAGCGCCCCTTGCAGACCAAAAATAGCACTTTTGCTCAATTTATCATATTTTGACGTGGTTCTGGCCAAGGTCGGTCTCGCCCCATATATATACAACACGTTAATTGCTTGTCGACAACGGGCGCCCCTGTCTCGATCCGTCGTTAACCAGATCGGCACCCACGCACGTAAAAAACAAAAACCTTCTTTCTCTTGATGAGCGCTACTTGCTTTTTATGTTTCGAGCATAATCATGTACGAGGACAACGAAAATGCTAAAAATTTCCACCAAGCGCTCCTCGTACCACACGTGGTCGCACCATCGCTGGAATGCGGTCCGACCTTTTTACCAATGCTTTCTTTCTCTGTCCCCTCCTCCTCGGCCCAAACTTGACATGACCTTGTTTGCATAGCCGCTAAAATGGAAACCGTCCGCATTAACAACAGCGATAATAAGCGCCGCCAATCTTTTAAGCTGGCATTTTTCGGTCGTTCAACTTGATGCAGCACACCACCTTATATTCGTTCATCACACCAATATTGTGTCCTCAAAGTAGATCCTCGACGATCAAATAACAACAATGATCAAGACAAGTTATTCAGGAGACAATGCAGAGCAATACCATTGTGATGAGAAGAAAAAGAGAGTAAATCCATGAATTGGCTTTTTTTGTTCTTCTTTCATTCAATCATTCCATCATCACTGCTTCTAATCTACAGTGGGGACATCGGATATACAAAGGGAGAAGAAGGATCATCTCGCTTAAGCGCAAACGCTGTCACCGCCGGATGCCTTGGTGTTCAGAATAAGGGCAACAATGAGACCGTAAAGACCCAAGACTTCAGCGAAAATGAGAATCAAGATCTACGTGCACAGACATATCTCGGTGAGTCAAACGTCCAGTTACGAAACAAACGAGACTTACCATGCCAACGAACATTCTGGGTTGCTGTGCAGTGGCACGGACACCAGCGTCGCCCGTGATACCAATAGCAATACCGGCAGCAAGGCATGAAAGACCAACACTGAGACCGGCGCCGAATTGGACGAAACCGCTAAACAAAGTCTGCTTCAAGGCGACTAGACACGTATGTGCATACAGTGAGCAATCATACAAAGGAGCGAGCGAGCATCGAGTTTGTTAACTTACGACCGCTAGACAACATGACACTGGTGGGGAAGGAAAAAGATGCGCGCGAATGCACGCGCGCACACTCTCTGTTTTAGCCCTTTGAAATCTCGAGAAAAAAGGAAGGCATTCGCTCACCTTACGACGACACCGTAGATACCCAAGATACCAGCCATGACAATGGGGACGATACACTTGATGACCAAGTCGGGACGCAAAACGCCCATGGCGGAAAGACCAACGCCAGACTTGGCGGTACCGTACGCGGCTCCGAGACCTTTAAGGGGTTAATCGAGTAAGTATGATCCTTTTACGAGACGCGTTTGAAAGATGCTTACAGCTAAAAACGATAGCGGCGGTGCAGCCCATGGAGCCAAAGAAGGGGGCGTAGACGGGACTGTAAACGTACCTGTCAACAGCCTGCGCCGATGAAACTTTTGTGCCGGATTTTTGACTTACCAGTAATCAGCCATTGCTCAAGTTATGTGTTATATAAGATGGAATCTGGGGACTACAATGTGCAGTTCAATAGTTAGCTTAAATTGAGCGTAAGTTTTACGTTTGGTGTAGGTAA
The DNA here is from genome assembly GCF_041956525.1 of Rhizomucor pusillus. Taxonomy (NCBI): domain Eukaryota; kingdom Fungi; phylum Mucoromycota; class Mucoromycetes; order Mucorales; family Lichtheimiaceae; genus Rhizomucor; species Rhizomucor pusillus. The sequence goes on from NW_027192154.1 coordinate 207,143, forward strand.
CTCGTACGTTTGAAAGGGGGAATCAAAGTCAAGACCAAGAGAGAAAGTGAGAAAGGTGGGGGCTGAAAGACGAAACACGGAAGGCTATCTGAGCTTCGTGCGGCCTTCGAAAACTGATGACGTCTCGGATATCCTGCATCAAAGAGAGATCTCTTGCACTTTGGGCACGGACTGCATCCAAGTGTGTGAGGATAATAGAGACTTAAATGAAAATTCAATAATTAGAAATATCAGTAAAAAGTTTATTTTCATAACTAGGAGTTTGCATAAATATAAACCTGCAAAACTCAGAAGAAGAGAACCGTGCAAAATGGAACGGGCACGGATGTTTCATCATGATATTACATAAAGTTCGCATTCAATCTACCATATCACTTAATACTTATGAAATAGATCCGTCTAAACCAGAACAAGTCATACATGCACAATAGATTACAGAGATTGTTGTTTGAGCATGATATTAACTAATAAGCATACATTTTACGGACTGCGTACGCTTAAAAGGAGGAGCGCATTATGTAGATCTATGGGAACTTTCAAGCTGAATTGTACTCGACAAGTTCAGCACACACAACATGCGTGGTTAAACGTACGTACATATATTATATATGCTGTGCTTGATTGCGCTGTTCCCTACAACGTTCATTCTCGGGCTTATTGCCTCTGTGCGTTCGTATATATATACTTAATGATATGCTAAGCAAAAACGTAGCGTTAACGCCGAAATTACCGGTTTTGTATTACATCGAGCTGAAACTCAAAACATGCATGTTTGTCGAGAATAAGATAACGTATATATGCAACAAGAGGGACGCATACAATGTGGTTCGAGATCATGAATGATGCAAGAGACTTGGATATTGTTTTGTGTGCTTTTCCACAGGCACACAGATACAATATGCCGCTGCCTTCCAAGGTACTCAACCGTAGAAGGCAAGAAAAAAGAGATAAGCACCTTCAGTTTCTCCGCTGTTGTCAAGGCTTTTTAATATTTTTTTGCAGCCCAGTGTTGAGAAAACACAACAGGGCCTTGTGCATACGTGCCCGGTGTCAGAACATGCCAGATCAGCAGCTACTGCGCGATACGTTTTTGCGAGTATACAAAGATGCCGACGACAAGGCACACGATGAAGCCGAGTCTGCACCGTTCCCTGCGTACTTGGAGGAAGAAGTGGACGAGAGGAATCTGGCACCTTTCTGCCCAACGTCAGCGCGCCGCGTTCTGGAAGCGTTGGATATGGCTAAAGTTGACGAGGGTGATCTACTTTTGGATCTCGGATCAGGCGATGGAAGGTTCTGCACAGCAGCAGCAGCAGTCTACGGGGCACGGAAAGCGGTCGGCATAGAGACAGACGGCGAATTGGTCGAGCGGTCTCGGCACCTTGCCACTCGAGTGCTAGGAGAAAATGAAGAACGAATGAAACGGCTTGAGTTTATACACGGCGATTTGTTGACAGTTGTACAGACGGACGAAGAATTACGCAGCACAGCGTGGACGGTCATTGTAGTTTTTCTGCTGCCGGATCACACTGACAAATTTGCCGATCTTCTCTTGTATCACTATCACCGCGGTGCGCGCATTGTCAGTCTTGTATTTAATTTGAACGAGATTCCCGGGCTGCAGCTGATCGCTTCTCATGAGCCGGATGGGATCTACGTGTATCGGCGATGATGCGCCGAGGCGAGGAGGATATCACATGCTCTCATTCACACTTACACTCGTCATCACGCTACTCATCATTCTTTTGCTTCCCCGATTTGCCTCTCTCCCTCCCTCCCTCCCTCCCTCTCTCTCTTTCTTTCACACACTCCTCTTTCTCTCTACCAATTGTCATTCCACTCCTCCATGACACGACGGAAATCAGTGCAGGATCTAGTTGTCAGACCTCTGCGGCGGTTCTCACTGCGTACTAGCAATAAAAGGTTCGATAGAATACCGAAAAACAAAAAATAGGCTTTTCCCACTTAAAACATTTTGCCCTGTAAATCAGCCACCACCAGCATCAGCAGAAAAGCTCATCAAACGAGGACAATGCAGCAGCAAACGTATCAGTGTACATAGCAGAGCAGCGTGATATTGTGAGCTGGCTACCACGAGAAATCGCACTGCAAATTTTCTGCATGCTGCCTTTCAATGACCTCGTTACTGTCCAATGTGCAAGTATAATACACGACACTTCTTTTTAGGTAGACGCTGACGTCTGTTTTCCCTTTTTTCTTTCTTTTATCACAGACATGCCGCCTGTGGCGACACATTGCCCAAGACCCGTTCATATGGCGGACTCGATACCAGCAGCTTTACAGCCGATACCCAGACTTATATTCCCACAAACAAGAGATGAATGACAACAACAATACCCATAGTGATAATCACAACGATGATGGTGATGACGAGAGCAACAGCCAAGTCCACTGGCAATCTAAGTACTGCCAGGCGCGTACGCTTGTCAACTGGCGAACAGGAAATGTGCAGCGATCAAGGCTGATCTGCGATCAAAAGGGAAACAGGATCATTTCTGTGAAACTCTTGCACCATTGGCTTGTGTCACTGTACGAGGTAAAAAGGATAAAAAAACGGCCCTGCTATCCAATGTTCCTTATCTGGAGCTTTTTCTCCGCTGCATTAGGATAACACAGTACGTCTCTTCCAATACTCGACCGAGCATGGATTCCAGCAACGACGTGTTTGGGACTTTGGCAGCGAGATCGTGGAGTGCGTGGATATATTGCCAGAGCTGAACATTGTTGCAGTGGCAATGCGTGGGTCGTAAGTTATCACTTTTGACGCTAGAAAGGATATAGTTTAGTGCGAGGGGTGGGAAAACTAAGAAACGCAAGATAGAAAATGCATGTTTTACGATGTGAACGAGTCTGAGCCTATTCAAGTTTTAAAAGGGGGCAGCCACCCGTGGTTCGTCCCTGATTCGGTCGCGCTATCGCAAGATTACTTTGTTATCTCGGGCAGAAAGCCGTCAGCTGTTTTCGTCTGGAATTGGAGGAAAGGTGTGCGATTGGCGAACCGAGTACGTATGAATGAACAATGCATTATCTGTTTTAATTTTTTCTCTAACCATCCCAATGTTCACAAAAAGGCTGTTGATAACCAACCGCACAGCGTGTACTTATCAGGTGATAATGTGATCTACATCAGCGTGGACGGGTTTGCACAGGCGTTCAACATTGTGGACAGTTATCAATCTCCGTCGCTCTTTCAGATGGTGCCCTGCAACATGCCATGCATTGGATACGACGGCTCGCTGAATGTAGTCATGGCACCTTTCGGAGCACGACGTATCCATCATTTCCAGTGGCAACCTCTGGAACAAGAACAGCGTGAGTCGCAGAAACCACCGGAGAATCGGCCACAGCGATTGTCGTCAACAATATCGAATTCTGTGAATTCGTTGCTAGGTCGTCATCATCCGGACACCAACAACAACAGCTCCAGCGCCAGCAGCAATAGATACACCGCTCGATTGCGGAAGGTAATGAATGAGCTATAGTTCCAGTTCATACTAAATGTCAATTGAACTAAAAAGGGGGTTACCTTACATTCTCTTTCAGTATTCTTCATACAACGATTACGGATACGCATGCCAGGCACGAACAGCTCAGTATATCAAACAACAACAAAGCGGCGTCGCGAAAAAGAAGAAGGAGGTACGCCTTCCCGACTTTAATCAACGCCAGCGGATTGTAAGGTCGATACGAACGAGCCCACTGGGCAACACGACGAGCCAAGTTGTTGGTTTGGCCATCTACAACGAAAGAGTTGCTATCGTCAACCGCTGGGGGGACATTGCGCTGTTTGCGTTGAATGGATCTACAGGTGCGCACGTATCCGAACGTGGGCGACGGCCGTGGATGGATGAGCCTACACCGCTTAATTTTCGAAGCGAGGATGATTTATCGGACGGATACGATTTTGTACGTAGTCGGCTTGCCATGGGCAGTATGGGCATCATTTACGGAGGAAGGGGAGGATCACTGTGGTGGATTGATTTTGGTTGTAAATGTACATGAAAACATACACACGCACACAATACTACTACTATTTTATTTACAATGCTATATGTTTACAATGTTTGTTGTAAATCACAAAGGGGCATAAACGTCTTGTGGTGATGATATCTCAAGTGACACCATTCCATGACTTGAGTTTTGACATCGAGGATCATGTTGACAGAATAGTATCGAAGCGGAGCATCGCCCCACCTGTTCCAGTAAATCATTCCCGTTCTATCGACCGCATCTGTCAACTCGGTCATGGAGCTCGATTGCCAAGTCGGGATATGCACGATCTCAAAATTGTTGTAATACATGAGCGGTGCATACGATCGTTGCTCTTGCAACGTGTCTGGAATACCGATACAGTTTCTCTGAGACATTTCTGCGCAGCTCACTTGCTCATCCAGCGCCTTGTGACTGGTATCTCGTCGGTACTTGTCGAAAAACGCAAGCATACCGTTGGTAACATGCAGCGCGTCGGTGGTCACGATGCGGTATCCGTAGCGCAGTCCACGGTCTCGCATGTATCGAAACATGTCCACACCCACGCGTGACTGTACCATTGAATCGTGGTCCAACCGCCAATAGTATTCTAGACCGCGCACTGCAGGGTGCTGGAAGATATCCTTGAAGAAGAAATGGATCATATGGTTGTATCCAGGGAACGCGCGACGGTTGGTCGGATTAAGTCCAAGTGCTTCCAGATCGGCAGCGTCAGTAAAGTTTGGAAACGTTTTTGGCATAGAGAACTCAATCTGCTCGAAGGTAATGTTAAGCTGACGCGGCCACATTTTCCTGTACCGTTTCTGATAATGCGGTGTAAATGCAGGCTCGTGGAAAATGATGATAGGGTATGGGTAGTCCTGAATGAAATTTTCGTACAGTAACCAGAGTGACCGGTTAAACCGCATCATCTCCTTGTGGTTCTGCTCCATTGGCCGGTCCAGAAATTCGATGAGAAACACAATCGCAGCATTGACCGGTGCTCCAGGCACCGTGTCATTTAGATCGACGAGGATATCAGGACGTCGACGTTCATTGTCAAGTGGTTCAAAAGGGCAATCTGGTGCCTCCGGTGGAAGAGGAGGGTACTCGCTTGGATCGTAACTTTCTATCCTTTGGATCCTTGTTCCAGCAGCCGTTTGCTGCTGCTTCTGACGATGGCTTGCTCTGTAGACTGCGACCAGACATTGCCACGCTGTCAGCGTCGTTGTCACAAACGCGAACGCCGCCAGGAAGAGGACAGAGAGTTTGAGACAGTGGCGCATGTAAAAGGGTGGAGGGAAGAAAACAAGAGATTGATCGAGAAAAAGAGAGACACGGAAACAAAAATAAAGACAAACTAAACGTCATCGTTGCCATGAATCTTTACCAATGTCCGTTTCTTGGGAGGATCGGGGCGATCTTTTCTGGCACCACTTCCTAATATGGAATCATACGTCGATCCCCCAATTTGCATAACAAGACTCGCTTTCTTGGCAACCCTTGAGTAACCAGGATATCATGCTTAAACGGAAAGAAATAGTCAAATTTACTCGCTTTGGAATCGTTCAATTTCAACATTTATTTGTTGTCGATGCTATGTTTGTTTTGCCTAAACCACACACAGCGCTAAAAAAGCGCCGGAAACGAAATTCGCTGCTAGTCAGCGCCATCGGAAAAACGAAAGGAACATTCTAGCTGCCGCCGCCACCGAAGACGACTGGTTATTTTGCTAAATAATAGTTGATTACCAATCTATTTACTATGGTTGAAAATATTTGTTGATTTTACATATATGCAAGCAGGAGGCTTTTACAAAAATTAATTAAACAAAGAACAAATTATCATGTTTCTATATAGATGCAAAATACAATGGTACCTAGATTTTCGCAAGGATGGAGATAGATATTAAGGCTTATTTCATGTACATGCAACCTTTGGTTTCTTTGATTGCAATTCACTGTCATCTGCAAGTGCTTCTCGCTTTTGACCAGTGATCTTATCGTCTGTTTGTTGGTCCGCATCTCCTTCTTTCTTTTGCTCTTGTTCTTCTGTCTGTCGCTTCTCTTGTTCAATTTCCTTTCGACGTGCTTCGTGAAGTGCCTGCACCTCATTGTAGTAATCCACAAGCCCGTAAATCTCGCTAGTCAGATACATACAACGTTAAAATCCCTGATCCAAGATCTGCAAAACTGAAAGCGATAACTCACCAAATAGCCAGCATGGACTTTGCACGTTGGAGTTTGGTGTATCGTTCGCTTCGTGTATCTTTAGGGTCGGTGTACATTGTCAACAATACGTATTTGGTATTTTGATGCATGTTATCAAGGTCTATGCACTGTTGTTACGCATTTGTTAGCTTCTTGCCGACGATCTCGTGTGACACACTTGCCTTTTTGATGTATGTCTGTATCACTTCCTCAAGCGGCAGTGGCCCTTCCTTTAGGAACGCAGACGGGTTGTGCTGAGCACCTCTGGCAATCATGAACGAGTCTGCATCTGCAATAAAATGCGCGGGGAACGAGTTAGTACAGATACACCCCAGATCAAAATTCAGATCGTCACATACTTGTTATCTCCTTGATTCTGGGTATATCTAGTCTGGTGTTTACGTCTCCATTTACAATCACTGGGATCGACTTCACAGTCGCCGCAATAGCCTTGAAAGCCTCCCAGTTTGCTGCCGTCGACGATCTTTGTTCCTTTGTCCGGCAATGAACAGTGAGCGCTCGCACGCCCGTAGATTCTATCATTTTGACCAATTTCAACGTTTCCTCTTCCGTCTCTAGCAATCTGTATGTATACGTATTTATTTTCCCAAAGTCCTTGATCGTGAGTATCTTTTGTCCTACCTAATCTTGCAAGTGACAGGTATATCCAAGTTTTGCACAAGATTGGTCAATATCTTTCGCAGCCTGTCAGGGTTCGTCAACAAGGCTGCACCCATTCCTCCTTGAATCGAAAACTTTTTAGGGCATCCACAGTTAACATCGATGCCTGCGACATCATCCTTCCTATTGAGCCACATTTCATTGGTATGTCAGTGTTGGTTTGTCATCGTCGTGAACTTACACAGTTAAAGCGGCCTGCAACGCTAAATCAGGATCTGCTGTACCAAGCTGGAAAATTACTCGACCCCGTTCTTCCTCGCATGTGCTGAATGTAAGCCTATCGCCTTTCCAGTACTCGATAGCCTTTGTGACAGCTGTTGGCATACAACATTTACAAATGAACTTTTATCGTCTTGCGTTTAAATATCAGTCCTGCCTTTTACTTACGATTGTATTTTCGAACTGAACCAATGACCCGCTTGTCTACCAGCTCCTCGGTCCAGACGAGATCTAACAGGAAAATGTTAGATTGGAAGATTCATTGTTAGCAGTAAAGGTACCTGCTCCGTATTCAAGTGCTGTCAGCCGGAAAGGCAAGACACCCACACGCACCTGTTTGCAAAAGAAAAGGAGGAAGCGTCGTTAGTCTTCTTAAAGTAAAGCTTTTCTCTCCTAGTTTTGTTTCTCTTACCATGGGCGCCAAGACGACCTTGTTGCTATAGTCAATGTCGCTCGTCATTCGAACGTACAGTAAGGAGTCAAAGGTTGGTGGCTTTGGTCCGATGAGGAATGATTCCTGCAGACAATTACACTTTTTGGTGTTTGCGTTTGGGAGCATCAATTTTTCATCGCACTGGAATCAAATTTGGACTTTGGAAAGAAATTAAATAAACATTTTTCTCGAATTAGAGTCCATGTACACTTGCCATTTCGGGCTTAAACTTGCAACAGTGCGATTCCCAGCGCTCCAAATAACGCAAATGTCTCTCGATGAGTAAAGTTTCGATATCGGAAACATGGATCACGGCTTACCGATACTAAGCAAATACTGGGTCCGGCATTCGTAGCCGTGATCTGCTGCTTAGGCCGGACAAACGGGTGAAGGCGACCATTGCCCGACCAGATAGTTGTAGCGATGTGGAACATATTTTTGCAGGCGTTCATGTCTCTATTCCATAATATGCCACAGTTCTTGCATACTTGCAAACTATGGTGACGCACGCCGTTTGCAGTAGTGACATTTTTCAAGCTCCTCCCTTGGCAATTATGGCAAATCTGATGTATTAACATGGCGTTAGAAGATGTTTGAGAGGGTATTTTGCAGTTGCCAGTTACCTGTGACGTTAAGTATTCATCATGTCAAGAAAACTGACAAGTCTAATAAGGTATTTTATATATTTATCCTAATCGTGAAGATCGTGAAGAGTAAATAACATAAAGACCGAATTAGACTATCTCTTCCACTTGAGCATATTCATGCTTTTTTGCATATATCGTTACGATGGTCCCCCATCGCAACTTGGAATTAGAAGAACGGAAATACTTGAGCAGATGTCTGTAGTTCAAATTGTATGGAAACTGCGCGGTTAATCTCCTGGCTAATCCTTCGGCAATCCGGCATGAGCTACAGAACCAGATTCTCGGAGACGCGAGCGATCACGGTACTACTGTGCGACAAAAGCAACCGAATTATTTACTTTTGCTGGTCGTGATCTACTACGCAATCATCGAAAAGCATAAAAAATTATGATTATAAGATGCAACGTGGAATGTTGATAGAATCCAATTGCCTGGTAAACTAAGAGCCTTTTCCACGAGACGGCGATTTGATCTTCCGATTTCCCTCCCCAGAATCCACGTAATCAAGCCTTCTAAAAACGGCGTTGATATTCATCAGCTGGTCCTTTTATGTTAATTGCCTCAGTTTCAGTTTCAGTTTCGGGAAACAAATAACTGGCTGCATATAAACTATGTTCCTGTTGCTTGATCCACCTATATATCCTAACTTTCAGAAACAAAGTTATGACAATGCCCACCAAGATATTCTTCGATAGTCAAGGACTCAAGATTGCAGGTAACCTGTATCTCCCTGAAGATGCCAAGGTCAAGAAGCAAGCTGCGATCGTCATTGGCCATCCTATGGGAGGCGTCAAGGAGCAAACCGCCGGACTCTACGCCGAAAAGTTGAGCAAGTTGGGTTTCATCACTCTTACATTCGATGCTGCGTACCAAGGTGAAAGCGAAGGCACTCCGCGCTACCTCGAGGACCCAGTGCACCGATCCGAAGATGTCAAGAACGCCGTCAGCTTTTTGACAACCTTGCCGGAAGTCGATTCCGAACGTATCGGCGCTCTTGGTATCTGCGCCAGCGGTGGCTACGTCCCTCACGCTGCTCAAACTGACGTACGCATCAAGGCAACAGCATCCGTCAGTGCCGCCGACGTCGGTAGTCTTTTCAGAGATGGGTTCGCCGGAACCGGCACCGTTGAAGCATTGCAGCAAGGTCTCGCTGAAGCTGCCAAGGAACGCACCCGAGAGGCGAAAGGCGAAGCACCACGCTTGGTCCCCATTGTTCCTCAAACCGCAGAAGCAGCAGCAAGTCTGCCAGACCGTTCCCTATTCAAAGAAGCATATGATTACTACCTAACTCCTCGCGCCCAGCACTGCAACTCTACAAACAAATACGTCTTTCGAAGCTTGGACAAACTCGTTCAGTTCTCCGCTTTTGATTATATCCATTTGATCTCCCCTCGTCCTGTTTTGTTCATTGCCGGCAGCGACGCCGATACTCTTTACTTTAGTGAGAAGGCAATCGAAAGGGCCAAGGAGCCCAAGGAATTGTATCTCATTGAGGGTGCTAGCCACATCGATCTTTACGATAAGCCCGAATACGTAGAGCCTGCCGTCAAGAAACTTGATGCTTTCTTCACTCAATACCTAGTCAATGCCTAAAATTTAATATATACTCTTGTTTATGTTTGGAAAATAAATAGCATATCTATGCTTATTGTATGTTTTTTGGAGCAGCTTCTGTACAGATATAAGGAAATGTTAGTAAGTATATTGTTGTATTTAGAGGAAATGTACGTAAGTATCCATGTGATGTAAGAGAAAAACTACTACTAGTATGCGTAATAAGAGAAATATATGTTGATTGTATGTAGAGATGAACGGTAGACAAATCCAATAAAAAATGTGATAAAAGATGCTGCATCGTGCAATAATAAATCATACTGTAATTAGACCATAATGATAGAAGGTTCGTTTGACTGGGTGGTGATGGTGTGATCCGAGTCCAAAGGATGGACTGGAGGTGTTGCAGGAGAAGAGTCGATAGCCGTTGGAGATGAGAGAGGGAACGTCGACGAAGATGTGTGATAATCATCGTTGTATTCGAAAACGAGGCTACCACCCGCTTGATAACTTTGCTGCGTAGTTGTAGATGTCAGTGAGTCTCGGTGACTGTACAAGTCTTGCTCGCTTGCAGCAGCAGTAACAGCGCCGTCTGTGATAGCCAGTGGTTGTTGGCAAGGTGGGCCGACCAGGACTTGCCGTGCCACGCCATTTTTGTCGAAATAAACTAGAATATCTGCGCCGTGACCGTGTGATCCACCCATAGCTTTCTCTGCCAGGTACCCTGCATCTGGGCCGTATTTGCGATAGACTAAGTCGACGACGCCGTCCCGAGACGACGCGAGAATGCTACCGGCAGCCATTGCCAAGCCTGCAACGACGTTGTGTGCTGCGTAGAACATGGAGACGCCAAGATGCCTCTTTGCGTTTTGCACAGGATCACGCTGCAGCTGGTTGTCGTTGTAGAGATAGTTGATTCCAGAAGCAGCCAAGGCAGCAGCCTTGCCGATGAGACTGCCTGCACTTTTCAAAAGGGAGCGGTTTACATTGTAAAACGTCTCGATACATTGACGGTCGGTTTCCGATAGTTTGAGAGCTGGTTCCTCGGCAGGTTCAATGCTTTGGGTTACACGCTTGCTTTGACTTTGTTACAGAGGTCTGAATCAGCATTTATATTCCTTTTCTGCGTAGAAAATTGCGACGAGTTACCTTTGGATGCCCCGGGCCAGGGCTTGACCAGCGAGAATAACAGAATGTGCAATCCAATCAGAGCCGGTCATGATAGCATCGCTCGTTTGGTACAACAATCGAACTTTGGTAGCTTGATCTTGCTTGTCGGCATTCGCAGCTGCCTAATTATCGAAAAAAAAATTAGCTACACGAGTGCCACAATTGATCATTAGTTGATGGTGACGTACCGTGAGCTCTGATCCTTCCATCAGAACAGGACGTTTCAAACGACCGGTTTCTTGGCCGTAATCGTCGTTTTCAAGAAATACATTGGTTGCGATCACTTGGGTCACTTGGCAGGAGACGGGATTCATCATGGCCAAAACGTTGCGTAATTCATGACGATTCTCGTACTTTATAAAGAATGTCAATAGGTCTTGGAATCGAGAAAATTCGTCAGGATCGGAAGCACTGGTTTGCATTAGGAAACAAGTAGACTATGTATCTACGAAGAATATAACCTATCATGTACATACCTGCAATCCAGACGCCAGCGTCTACCGTCCGGATGCTCAAAGACCAAAGTCGTCTTGTCTTGAAGCCATGCCTTGGATCGAGAAATCAATGCAATCGATGCCAATTCCTCGTCGTAATAATCAATGAAGCGCAGGACGATCCGGGAGTCCCTGTCAGAAAAGACAAGGACGTGTCCATTACCAAGCGGCTGGATCTCACCGTCTCGGAACAGCGACAGCGACACGCGGTCAATTGTGTATAAATATGCGAGGCCTTGTTGGGAGTAGTAGTGGGAACTTTCAGCTTTCATGATTTTGCTGTGGTTTGGATCAAGGAAGGAGAGAAAGAAAGAGATAAGAAAATCTTGGCCGCCGTCGCTGCCTTTTGCATTAAATTATTATGAAATCCTTGTGCAACGTGGGTCCCTTCATTTTTCATGTGAATTTGATTTTCGGATGCACCCTTATTTCGTACCCCAAGAACGGAAATCGATGATGACCAAATTCGCCATTTACCTTTCGCAGTTGGCGGGTTATTGACCCTTTACGATAATCTGGTGAATATTGTTTTAGAAACCGACTATCACTTATTGCAACATGGAATAAATGTCAACGATTCTGCTTCAAAGGCATTACAGACTTCTTTTGGAATAATATTGATTGCGCAAAGCGCGGATGCCAAACAGTAATAGGAAAATGGATAATTCATAATTGATATAAGAAACATTCGCAGAAAGACGAGACAGCCGACATAATTCTGGAGTACTTTCATACTAGCTTAGAAACTATGGGCCGGTTTGCGCACTTTTTGTGCCTTTTTGAAATGTCCCTATGAATTTTACCCCTAGGGGTAAAATTCATAGGGACATTTCAAAAAGGTCACAAAAAGTGAAGGAAATGGACCAGGGTCTCTAAGTAGAAATAGAAGGTATACCCCACGATATTCCGTATACGAAATATGAGGAGCCATATAGTAATAAGAATTTAGGGATACAACAGAAAACTGTTTGAACGATATCTTGGCGGCATTTCGAAATCAGGTGCATACGCAAGGAATCTATGAAGAGCACAGGACCGCGTCCGGGCTATCAAGCGTGTCAAGTGAGTATAGATGAAAAAAAGATGGACTATTGTGAGGAGGTCGAGGTCCTTTAAGTTTTCGGGCGTTCCGTAAATGGCGGAATATAATGGAATCATTTTCTGGAAAGAGTGTATCTGTCAAACACAATTAAGCCCGTTCCTTTTGATGATACACATGGCGCCCCATTCACTGGGCGGTCGTTTTTACTTGATCAACTTGTTTTCTATGCAACATGAATGCTGGCGTGATCCAGCGACCACAAGAGCACTGTGCCCCGGCCCAGTTATACTGTCCCAGCTTTGAATAGCACTTCGGACAATCTATCCTGCCTTCCACTAAACCATCCTGCAAACTCGCGATCCACTCCATGGGTTCGATGAAGTACGACGAGCATTGGTTGTTAGATGCTGCAATCGACGCCAGCAATGGATTGAGCGGGCGCGAGGGTGCTGCTGCTGCTGCCGTCGGCGCTGCTGTCACGTTCAGCTCGGCGCTCCTCTTGGTATACGAAAACGCTTGCTGCCCCGGTCCGGGTTGATGGTCTAGAATGCAGTCGTCATCGACCAAAACTCGCCTAAAAAACCTAGCTGCATAAGCCCTTCCATTTTCCTGCTATTTCCGTTCGTGTCATCAGACAATGAGAAACTTCTTGCCTGCACTTTTTACACCGCAGAATCAGTTTGCTCTTTGTTTTTCCGACAGCCAACTCGGGATCGGGAGATAATGCCAGGTTTTGTATGCAACCATATTCTAACAAAAAGGAATAAACTCGCAAATTTAATTCCCAATGAAAAAATGAAATGTCACAATACTGTTTTAATTTACCTTGCTGAGCCCGTGCATTTGCGGCAACAAGGAACCGTCTGTACGCCGCTTCTGTCTGATCTACATTGTACCGCAACTCGTGGTACAAATTCAACTGCTCCAAGAATCCACGGTTCGGTTCGATAATCGCTCGTCTGAGCTTTATAATATCAAGTGCCTGCTGCGCTGATAATTGCTTTTCTCGCATCATGTATGCTGCAACGATGGTCGGACTGCGAGAAACACCGGCCTGACAGTGTACGAGCACCCGGCCTTTGCTTGCCAATGCATCCTTGATAAACTCATATGTTTCTGGAAAGTACTGAATAATGTTTTCTTCGATCAGATCCAAAACTCGTATATTCTATACAATGTGTAAGCCATACATATATGTATCGGGGGTGACAAATGCCTGCCAAATTTTTTTCTTTTGTACCTTGTATGTTATGTGCTGGTGTAATGGCTCGAAATCGCCCAGGGCGACAATGTGTGAAATGCCATGTTCCTCCAGCAACGGCAGCGAGAATCCGGCAGAGCAGCTTCCAAGGAACAGACCGGGAATGATCTCTTGGATCGGCTTGTTGGCAGTGTTCATATTGCACTTTTTGGCAGAGAAGGCTTCGCTCTGCGAAACGTTTATCCGCCTTTCTTTATCTGAAACTCATTTTTCGGATCAAGCATCCCCATCCACTTGGTACTTTTGAACACTTTTTACAATTCATTGTAAAGATCATACATGAGCTATATATAACTACAAGGATAAATTGGCAACTTCTTGGTCATTGAAATCCAATCTTCACAAAAGAGGAAAACAGTTAGCAACAAGCATGTTAGACAGCTCAAACTCTGTATCCAACATATACCTAAGTGCTAATATCTTTTTGACCTCTGGTACTGTCAGTCGCCAGCTTACAGGACCAGCTTTTGCACCCCAGTAATCATAAATTTCTGAAGGCTAGAATATGTGTCAGCAAAAGTAATCACCCGTACCAAATATTCGACATGTTTTACCTCTTCAAAGTTGAGCAAGATAGCCATCTGGTTCAGCCGTGTAAACCTATCACGCGCAAGCCACTCTGTCATGGACGATAGGTGATGCACAATCGAGCGCAGATCCTTGTCGAATCGCAACGCGCCGAACTGATTGAACCGTGTTTGAGAAATGATGCGCTCCCACTGCACTGTAATGGCATCCAAAAGCAGCCGCATCAAATTTCCAAAATTGGCTTCTGTCAGATTTTTGCGGTACGTCTCGACCATCTTGTCAAACCCGTTCCGGAACCGGTTGACAAACACCTCTCCGACCTCGGCCTCGTTGTATTCGTCCTCCTCCAGCACATACTTGACTTCTCGGTACGCTTGCTGGAACAGTGGCCGGATATGTGGTTTTAAAATTTGACTCATGAGCTGCTCGAGCCCGGTCTGCAGCAGCTTTTCAAAATTGGCGGTTGCTCGAGACAAATTTTCGAGTGCCTTGTTGGCGGCGGGTATATCGTCATCTTTGAACTTCCATATAGCCGATGCTACCTCTCGCTGTGCATCCTGTATCAGTCGTTGCATATAGTCCGCACTGACGTTTAGGTTGTTTAATATAAGCTTCACAAATGAAAGATGAGATAGTCTACTCATGTAAAATTGATGATCTGTTTTACCATGTAATTGATTTTGGCTTGCTTCATGGATCGCTCCGCATTGCGCGCCGCTGGCTCTTGACCAGCAAACGCAAACGACATTTTTTGCTGGAAAACTTGGGTATATCCGGTATCGAGCGCTTTCAAGATGGCTTTTACAGTAGATGCAACAACTTCTGGTTCGCTGGTTGAAATACTTCTTGAAATGACCTTTTTAAGGATGAAAAATACATCATCGACACACGTTGATGTTTGCCCTGACGATGGATCGTAGTCATCCATTTTCATTGCCTAGATGAACCCCGAGTTTTAGCATTGATTTAGACGTTGCTTTTTCTTGTCCTCTTAATTTCTTTTCTTCTTTTTTTTTACCTTGTCTATGTTTCGTTTCAGCAAATATTCGTCAATGACGAGATACGAGTTCAAAAGTTCGCGTGTGCGTTTTGCCAGAGCCGACGAGACAAGCAACCCATTGTCTCCGTAGAAACGTTTATCTTTTCCTTGAAGGATGAGTCCCTGCGTGCTTTCGTCGGAACCAATGTATTCCATTTCATCGTCTGCGCGATCGTGGATAAACCGATGAAACAGTGCACTGCGCTGGCTTACAAGTGCAAGTTCAACCAAGTTCTGGTCAAGTTGCCTTGGGTCTACGAGTTGACTATTTGCCGATTCTGCTGCGGGTTTCGGTGTATGACTGCTGCTGACAGGAGCGCCTGCGCTCCAGTTTGCCGTGGATGAACGTATCTTTGCAATGTTCAGAGATTGTATTTCAACAAGTTTGGCTTCTATCTGCCGAGTCTGTACAAATTTGTCGAGAATAATTCCACTTTCCACATCGCTTTCTTCCTGCAGCCTTTGAATAACTCTTAGCATCTTTCCACGTCCATAATGTGCTTCTACAAGCGGTTGGTGCTGGTCGATGATAACGGCAATGTGCTCAAACAGTCGAGTGAGAGCGTCGGCGAAGTAGGTCGAAGACGTTGCTTTAAAGCCAATCAATAATATTTCTTTATATCCAGACAAAGTTACACCTACTGTTTCCGCCTCGGATCTCTTCGGCGCAGCGTCCTTTGATAATATTACAAACAAATCGCGAATACTTGTCCAATCCTTCGGCTTGACATCCAATGAGCGGGAACAACTTAAAGTATCGAGTAATATCTGTCTCGTTCCTCTGCACAACAGCGTCGTCGAACTTTTGCGAAAATATCTCGAACAATGCCGACTTTGCATCAGCCAACGTTTTCGCAGGATGGTCCGGGTTCTCCGATGTAGGTACTGTAAACTCTGCTAGTGATCCATGCAATATCTTTATATCGATCTCGGATGCAGTGTGCAGCAAATTCGCGGCCGCGTCATACTCTTTGCGTTGCATCGATTCCTGAATTCCGGCAATGCATCGTTTCAGTTCCTGGACATCTTCGAGGTACCGAATGCATTCTTTTGCCCTGGACTTTGAAATGTATTAGCTTTGGATGATAGATCCGCGTATCTCAACTACGTGGCGCACACACACACCTGTTCTTGATCGAGCTGTCTCACTTTACCGCTGATATTCTCGGCTAGCCGCGAAGTTTCAAGCAACCGATCAATCATTTGTTGCGAGTCTTGTCGTAAATTATCCAACTGAGGTCTTAACAACAATGTATAAATGGAAGGAGTTCATAAAGCCAATTAAAAAGAGCAACAAACCTCAAACTATCCAGTGTTCCCAATACTTTGAGAAGTTCTGGCTCTCGGGCAAGCATAGCATCCAAGTTTGCATCGATGCGTGTTTCTTCTTCATCAAGCAATCGCAGACTGTTTCGAATATCCTCAATATTGGTCAGCTGGCTAAAGTCCTGGTCTAAAATGTAATGTTCTGATTTCTTGCCAGTGTCCTGGTCGATCGCATCCGGTGTCGCAACTGGCATCGCGTGTGCGCGGGGAACTGGGCAAGCCGGACAAGAGGCAGCAACAGCGGCAGGAAAATTCACGGAGCTGTCAGCTTGAAAATCACATGACTTGATCATCGGCAGGAAACATGTAAATGCTATGTATCATCTAATGATATATATTTCCCGTACAACGACGCATACAGTGGCCGCGCGGATAAGTTATACCCGCCGTAGCAAAACTTTTCATAACTTGTGTAAGAATTTTAACTTAACTGAATGACGATTAGCATGATATTACTATGTTTCCAAGAAAAACGGTGGAAAGAATTATAAGTTGTCCGAGTACAACTTATCCGCGCGGCCACTGTATATATTTATTCACCTTTTTGCGTGTCCATAGCAATGATGATGTAAGTACCTGCGTGAACTATCCAAAGACATAAATAGTCCAATTTTGTGACAATAGATCAACTAAAACCGCAATAAGTATGCTTTTTTCAAAGCACTCATGTCAAAACATTAAATCAGTTGGAAATAAGGTACATTTCGTCGACGCCTACATATGCTTCATCCTGTATAACAATAGCTCTGTCAAAAGAGGGAGAATAGATATTCGCCGACCGGAATATTAAATGTCATATAACTGCATCTTCGCTGCATCGGTATCTGTGACTCGGCTTTTTAGCAACTTGCGTCCAGCTTCTTCCCGCCACAAATGCATTCTTTTGGTTTATCTGGTCATGTTGGTTAACAATAAAGATAAATGTACAAACGGATTCTAGACGCAATGCGAATTTCTGTGGGTAGATCACCGGATACAACTTCACCCTTTTGCATTCAAAAGAAAGTGTGACCAATAGGAAATATGTTGCATGACGAATCTAAAGAGAAACATTTGATGTCCTGGATAATCTATACTGTGTATGTTGTGTGGTACCTTTATTTCCTTCATGGGGCGAGCAGAATTTACCTTAATGGGTCTAGTTTGGGGTGCAAATGCTACAAAGACGACGATAAGTTTCGAAGCACAGGAAACTACTGCTGGGCATGTGACAAGACTGGCACTTCAAAGCAAAAGCATTGTCTCTTATTCTATTGGTGCCGAGGTTTGTCAGGTGGGCCATATCTTTTGCATTATTGCAAGTTGCTCCGGTGAAACACAACCATCAAGAGTTTGGAGACGATCACCAGTAACTTTCCCATCCCTGCTTGGTTCTGAGAAGTTAGAGCTGAAGCTCTCGGAAGAAAGTTTCAGGGCCCACTCTCATAGGCTGGGAAAATGTGGAGAAAAAGAGTGCGGGGCAAGACGATGCGGAGAGGCAAAAAAAGTGAAATCCTGCTCATGACCTCACCTCCTCTCCTTTTCCTTTCTTAAAGTTGAAAATATCCACCAATACTCAAAAATAATATCCACAAAGGACCTAGAACGAAGGAGAAACATGCGGCTGTTTGCTCCCAAACGAACTTTGCCCATTTCTCTACATCTTCTCGAACCTACCATATATCTGGAACCAACAGGCGATCATCCCAGCGTCCTGAGAGGTGTCTTGAATGTCTCTTCCAAGGAGTTCATGAAACGTATAAAGACCGTTCATCTGTGCATCAAGGGTCGCCTGATAACTTGTTCAAGTAAGTTTATTTTTCTTTATTGTCGTCAACTCATAACTCAACGTCTTTGCAGAGGAACGGTGTATTATCGACAAGCATGTAAGCTGCTACCGAAAAGCCGAGAAATTCGCCTTTGAAATGCAGCTACCCACCGACCTTCCCGATACAATCACATGTTCGGATATCAAGGTGGAATATGAGGTGGTTGCCTCTATCGCTTACGGCGATGGTACCAAAACGAATGTGACAACTTTGAGGGTGCCGGTGCGACTGGCCAGGCTTCCCTTCAAGAGACTCATGCTTGCAGGTGACAACGTCACTTGGATCGACTCGCAACAGCAGACCGCTTTGGATATTTTGGAATACCATATGCTGATTGAAAAACGGTTCCTGTCTCTCGGATCGCAGTTTCCACTCTCCATCTCGATAGCTCCCAAAGTACGCGGCCTGAGGATCGTATGCATCTCGGCGCAGCTTATCGAACGCAGGCGCATTTACGGTAACAACACCCGACGGTCGCAGCGCTCGCACTTTCTAGTGAGATGCACAGCCGATCCTAATACTTCTTCGCTGCCGCAAACCGACATCGATACCCTCTGGCAGGGCACTTTTCAGTACAAGTTGCCGGAGACAGTGCCGCCTTCGTCCCGATACAAACGTGTCTACTGCATCGAGCACGCACTGCAAGTATCCTTGCTCGTCACTTATCCGACCAGTCAGCAGCAGCGGATGCATAAATCGATCACTTTTGAGACTGACATTGATTTGCTCGATCAGAGCATCGGTGCTCTCGAACGCTCGGTGCAGTTGCCCATGTATGATGGTATAAATCGTCCGCGACGACGGCCTTCCGAACTCGAAAAGATGGCATCCATCATCTGCGCACCTTCTCCGCCTGTTTACGATGATGTGGTCAGACCACCCTCTTACGCTTCTGCTTCCGTGCAAGTCTCACCCACTTTGTCCTAAATCCCCAAGTACTGTTCTCCAAGCTCTACGTCTCCTCTTCCCCTCCCTTCCGTCGCTAAGCCTATTCCCGTTGACTTTTTCTTATTTGAATAGCATGTATCAAATTGCTTTGTATTTGGCTGCTGGCAGCCATCTTTGTAAATGAATCAATGTTTGCTTGCAGTTTGCAAAAGGAAGAAAAATGTTTGTTTCCATATCGAAGAAGAAATTAAGCCAATTGCATTTATTTTTATTTCTTTTGCTTACGAAAGATAAGAGGAGAGTAAGTCGTGGTCATTAATCGTAACGGCCTCTTCTGGGAGATCGAGAACGGGATCTCCTGGGTGCATCCTGGTCATAATAGCGAGATCGCTTACTATAACGTTCGACTTCACGGTCCCAATCATCCTCCGGTACGTCTCCTCGTCGGTCTCGGCTTCGGCGTCGGTAGTCGCGTTCTCTGTATCCTCGATCGCGATCAGAATATCGACGGTAATCTCTGTCCCTACCTCCGTCTCGGCGATCGCGGTAGTCATATCGTGTACGAGAGTAGTCTCTATCACGACCGGATGATCGAGACTGCTGTGTGAACATTTAGCAATCAATTCACAGCAAATCGTAGCAGAATTTTTCACCCTTACCTTCATCTGATCGAGTGTTTCCCGGATTTTTAGGTAACCCTGATGCTGTTTACCTTGATAATGCGCCTCCAAGCGGTCCGAAGAATCATTAGTTACCAGGAACGCACCACAGACTTGGCAAACCTCCATGCGCTTCTCGTTTTGTTTGTCGAGGTTCTATTATACATTGAAAATATATATAGATTAACATCCGGTCACTTATGCATAAGACCTTTCAAAGCAACTTACATTCTTAAGTTCGCTCAATTCGCTTTGAAGCTTTTCTACTTCTTCAGTCAATTGAGTAGCTTCCTGAACACGACCTTCTTCTCCTGCTTCCTCGATCTGGTATCCTATTGTAAGATTTGCTCTGTACAATCGCATATCACAAACTTACCTGCTGAAGCATTTCCTTGATTTTAACATCCAAGAGGACGATCTTTTCTTCGCGTTCTTCACGTTTAGCTTCAGCGGCCTAAAATGTTTGATGGTAAGTGGATGCCGTTTTTCGTACAATATATTCGACAGCAGCAGCTAACCTTTTCATCCTCGACAACGTTCAATCTGCCTTTGCCGTTACGAATCTTTCGGCCTAAATCGTGGACAAGCTTGTTGAGGTAGTCGTAAAATTCTGCTTCGTACGGGTATTTATCCTTATCAGGTGCATTTTGATAGCGCTCTTTCAGACGATCGTTGTGGATTTTGTCGCAGGGACCTAAACGATTGTCAGTATACTGTAATCGCGACTGGGACAATCAATAGCTAAATGTACGTACCCAAATCGGATTTGGTATTTGTAAACAGTTGAGAGGGACAGTAGGCGACTAAGTAATGTTTGCACACCTAAAGGCGCAGTCAGGTTAGCCTTACAGGTACAATCTGCCTGGCAACAGTCGCCTTCAGTCAAACTTACGCTGTCGTCCCAAAAGTTCTTATTGTCCACGTCGACGTATTGCGACATGAGCTCTTCTAACATTGCCTTTTGGAAATCTAAATGTATGGGTGAGCTTACAGTTGTAAACAGTTTTCACCTTCTTTTGCAAGACGCACCCATTGTTGCTGAATGATCTTGGAGGAAAGGGCACGCTGAAAAGAATTCGTTCGTTTCTTTTGGTCCTTTTCAATCTCAGTGATACATGACTCTTCATGTTTGCTTATACCAGTTCGGAAAGGAAAATAAGACTTCATTGTCTGTATATTAGCGCTGACATTGTATCGAAAATAAGCTACTCATTTAATTCAAGAAACGTTATCAAAAAGAATACTATCCGGTCGACAGCATATGTAAACATCGGCATTATTGGATCAACCAGTCGTTACCAAATATTTATCAATGTCAAAGGTTTAACTAGTCTACAAGTTATGATTTGCCACGAGAAACCCGAGTTATTAGTGTTCGCCTGCTCTGTCTCCAAAACAAAGAACGTTGATAAATGAGGATAGCGATTGTACACTGCATATCACAGATGAACGCTATAGGTGTATAGCTGACGGATCTTACTATTTTGGTAAGAACGTGAATTTGTCTTTGACAACATGCGACAAGGACGACTTTAATTAACAACTTTACAGATAACCGTGCACACAAACAAACTTTGGTGTGGGAGTTTCACGGGGTCGGTCCCTCACATACGACATTTAAATCAGGAGTAGTTGGTGTTCGCGATATTTCTTTCAGGCTACAACTCAAGATGATTGAAATCGACTGGATCTCTATCCTCAAGAACGTTGGAATTGTTCTATGTGGAGCTCTTATCTTCCCTATCCTGGTTACCATCGCGTTGCATCTAATCGGGTTCACATCGGTCGGGATCGTCGGCGGAAGCATCGCAGCGTCGTCTATGTCGCATCTAGGTCCTATCGAGGCTGGAAGTACCTTCGCGTCAATCCAATCAGTATCGATGAGAGGTTTTTTTGCACTGCTGATCAATCCATGCATGCTCATCATGGAAATGCTCGCCGGGTTAGGAACCACGGTGTTCCTGTGGCTAGAATACGACTTTGATACAGATCGGATGATGGACGAGATTTTTAGACCGTTGCTCCATTGGATCGCAATTGCGCTAAACTATGGCCTATCTCTTCTCGCCGACACACTTCTGTGTACGCTTGCAGGGTTCATAATTGGGATTGCTATTGGCGGGATCATCAGCTTATTCCGCAACAAGCGCTCCGAAGGCACACCATTGTTATCGCGATACAGCAGAGATGAAACCGATACAGAAAGCGTGCATTGTGTCGTGGTCCCTATACTAGCATCCATTGGTACGATAGCCGGTATCACACTAGCCATCCTATACCCTTATACAATCATACAAACGTAGAACAACTACTCTTACAAAGGGTTGCGGCTCAGTTAACTGTTAACCGTTTTACAGAAAGCCAGAATTTACAGTTTGAACAAATGCTTTTTATTTATGAGTCAAGAGCAGGCTCGACGCCTAAGCTTTGCCATGTGTGTATGTTCAATGTGATATTTCAAGCCATTCAAGTTCTTGTACCGTTTCCGGCAGGATCCAACTGAACATTGATATGGCTTCTTTGCATTGCGTTCTGCTGCGTCACTGTTGTCTGCACAGTGGCCATGGAGCTTGTGATACTTGAGACCGTTGGCATTCTTGTACGCCTTTGCACATCCCTCCACGGGGCATTTATAAGGTTTGGAATCACAGTCTATATATCAAGTGAGCAAAAGTATAGAGCAAGTCTATCGTCTAGATGCTTTTTACCTTCAAAGTCGATAGCGTCCGTCGCCGCTTTCACGAGCCATCCATAGTCCTGATCTACCAGTTCAAGAGACCATTGACTATCGTCTGGTCTGTGAAAGATAGGCACCAATCTATGTGGTTTCAAGGCTGGGCTACTCTGCTTCGAGCTCGAGCTGCTAGAGTCACCACCGCTGCTCAAGCTCGGACTGCTGGGAGGACTATCATCATTCCATGGAAACGGTTGTTTCCACAGTCGAGACATATCAGTCACACTTAACGGTATGCAGGAATCCACAACAGAGTGGTATTGTTCCACAGTTCCAACTAATAGATCACTGTCTTGTTCGTAAATGCCCAAATAGTCCCCAGTCTCCTCAATGTCATCAAGCATCGATACATGGTCTTCTTCAAAGTGCTGCAGCAGCTCGTGGAGGTCTGCAATCTCCCTGCCGCAACACATAAAGTCCTTGCAGTAAGCTTTTTCAACTTGCAACTCACGATCCCTAAGTCTGCGGCCATGTGACATCAGGCCTATCCAATGTATTTGTGCATCAGCCCAAAGGTCACATCAGTGTATACTTAAAAATGATGTTCCCTATAAGCAGAATACTCACAGGTTGAGAGGAAGCAGCAAAGGCGACGACGACAACACACAATCCATGGTTCCACTCCTATAATTATACGCAACTGCAAAGCGAGAACAAACAGAAAGAAAAATCGGTCGAACTAGTATGCAACACACCCTTTGCCAAATTCTCGGGTTCAGGGTCTGAAATCCGTGCTTTCTGCGGGGGTTTTCAAAAGTGTTAAGGACGAATGATGAAATGCCCGACACAGCAAACAACTCTAACTTGTTCTGTTTGCTTTTGTAAAGGATCCGATCACCACTCATGTTTTTACATGGACCCTCTATGTACATCCTTCGCCGACACTCATGGAGTGTTACAGCATACTAGGCAGATCGTATAAGGTAGAACCCGAGGCTTTGATTTTACTTGGTTTTAAGAAATTTGATCTGCGCTTTGGGCAATTCCTGTCTGCTGTGGCACCTGGCTAAGCATTTATGGGAATGACAGACAGTATCTGCCCTCAACCTTAATAAACTAAGCTATTATGACGCCTTTGTCTATTTTGATCATCATACAGTATACTCTTTGCAGCGGGGTTAACTTATTGCTCTTGACGACCGACCAGAGCTGTCCTATACGATTGAGCTCATGCATGGAAAAATAGGCACGCCCAACTCAAAATGTAATTAGGAAAATAAATATTTGCGGATAGAGGCATCATATAAATCGGAAAGAGTGTAAACTGGATATCCGTATACACGATACCGCACTCAGTTCCACGGTCAATCCTCCACGCAGACATAGAACAGCCCGCTCGGCTTTTCTTCTGGTTCTAGCATCTTCCTTGCCACCGACAGTTTCCCAGGACTATAACTCAGCTGCCCCGAACGAGGAAATTAAAGTTTATCCTAATAGTCCTGAATGGCTGTATACTCGTTCTAGACCGATCTCAAAAAGACAAGGAAACGTAAACTAGTAAATAATTTCACTGCAGAGAAAGGTAAAGAAGAAAGTGCAGAGTCAGAAATATGCAATGGTAGACTTAGAGTAAGAGAATGGGGCAAAGGACGACAAGACAAGAAAAGACCAATGGGAAACGGAGCTGAGCTAAGTTTGGCTGTGGCAGATGAATGATTCATGCTTGTATTCTTCAATGCAGCTCGCAAAACCTCGACAGGAAAGAAACCTGGAAACGGATAGCTATGGAGAAAGTTGATTACTGCTCCTCTTTTGCTAAGCATTCATTTGAAAGAGTTTGCAAGATAGTAATGTCTTTGCAGAGTCGAGCCGTCCCAAACCATCTGTTTTTCGGCAGCCATGCTCAGCTCCGACCATGCGCGCGTTCGAGCAGGTTCTACAAGAAGTACTTACTAAGCCACCATCTCGCTTATTTGTGGAGAAGAAGGCCAGGGCCTATAATATTTCCACGCTCTTCCTTTTGCTTCCCCATCCCGTTGCTGTCTGCTACTATGAACCGTCTGGCCACCAAAGCCATCCAACCCGCTCGCTTTGGCTCGCGCACCGGCGTCTTGAGCCGTCTCTACTCCACCCACAAGGAGATCAAGTTTGGCGTTGAAGGTCGCGCTGCTCTCTTGCGCGGTGTCGATATCCTTGCAAAGTCTGTTGCTGTCACTTTGGGTCCCAAGGGCCGCAATGTCCTCATTGAGCAACCCTACGGCTCCCCCAAGATCACCAAGGACGGTGTCACCGTCGCCAAGTCCATCACCCTCGAGGACAAGTTTGAAAATCTCGGTGCTCGGTAAGTCGTTCTTCTTCTTGCATAATCATATATGCACGCGGTCAATTATGCACGTAGGAAAAAGTATCTAACTGGACGTCACTTGCAGCCTTGTCCAGGATGTTGCCAGCAAGACCAACGAGCTCGCCGGTGACGGTACCACCACTGCCACCGTCTTGGCCCGTGCCATTTTCACCGAAGGTGTCAAGAACGTCGCTGCCGGTTGCAACCCCATGGATCTTCGCCGCGGTGTCCAGGCTGCTGTCGATGCCGTCGTTGAATTCTTGAAGGCCAACAGCCGTGTCATCACCACCTCTGAGGAAATTGCTCAGGTATGACGGTTGCTAAGAGAGAGGAAGAGAGAACCATTATTTATGCTGATTAAAATTGTACGTAGGTTGCCACCATTTCTGCCAACGGTGACAAGCACGTTGGTAACATGATCGCTCAGGCCATGGAACGCGTTGGAAAGGAAGGTGTCATCACCATCAAGGCCGGCAAGACCATTGAGGACGAATTGGAAGTCACCGAGGGTATGCGCTTCGACCGTGGTTTCATCTCGCCCTACTTCATCACCGACACTAAGACCCAAAAGGTCGAATTCGAGAAGCCTTTGATCCTCTTGTCCGAGAAGAAGATCTCCTTGTTGCAGGATATCTTGCCTGCCTTGGAGGCTTCTGCCACCCAGCGCCGCCCTCTCTTGATCATTGCTGAGGATTTGGATGGCGAGGCTTTGGCTGCCTGTATCTTGAACAAGCTCCGTGGTCAGATCCAGGTCGCTGCCGTCAAGGCTCCTGGTTTCGGTGACAACCGCAAGTCCATCCTTGGCGATATCGGTATCCTCACCAACGCCACTGTCTTCTCTGACGAACTCGACATTAAGCTTGAACGCGCCACTCCCGACTTGTTCGGTACCACCGGCTCTGTCACTATCACCAAGGAAGATACCATCATCTTGAACGGTGCTGGCTCCAAGGACATGATCAACCAGCGCTGCGAACAGATCCGCGGTGCCATCAACGACCCCAGCACCTCTGACTATGAGAAGGAGAAGTTGCAGGAGCGTCTTGCCAAGCTCTCTGGCGGTGTTGCCGTCATTAAGGTCGGTGGTGCCTCTGAAGTCGAAGTCGGTGAAAAGAAGGACCGGTAAGTTCTGCCTGTGCAATAATTGATGTTATATGCATATATTCATTTTTCTTTGTTCGTGAAATATTGTAGCTTCGACGATGCTCTCTGCGCCACTCGCGCTGCTGTCGAGGAAGGTATCGT
This sequence comes from Rhizomucor pusillus, assembly GCF_041956525.1. NCBI lineage: Eukaryota > Fungi > Mucoromycota > Mucoromycetes > Mucorales > Lichtheimiaceae > Rhizomucor > Rhizomucor pusillus. Next base: position 233,355 of record NW_027192154.1, read on the forward strand.
TCCCGGTGGTGGTGTTGCTCTCTTGAAGGCTGCCAAGTGCTTAGACAATGTCAAGTCTGCCAACTTTGACCAACAACTCGGTGTCAACATTGTCCGCCAGGCCATCCAACGTCCCTGCCGTACCATTGTCGATAACGCTGGCGGTGAAGGTTCCGTTGTTGCTGGCAAGCTTTTGGAAGACGGCGCCAATGACTTCAACTATGGTTACGATGCTTCCGTCAACGAATACACCGACATGATCGAGCGCGGTATCGTTGACCCTACCAAGGTCGTCCGCACTGCTCTCTTGGATGCCTCCGGTGTATCCTCCCTCTTGAACACAACTGAGTGCATCATCGTTGATGCTCCTGAGAAGGACAAGCCTGCCGGTGGCATGCCTGGTATGGGCGGCATGGGCGGCATGGGTGGTATGGGCATGTAAAAGCATAAACAGACAACACAACTTTTATTGTACATGCACGTATTTTTCCAAACCTCTTCACCCCTCTCCCATCCAACATATTACTCGACCGCCGCGGATTGTTTTTGTATAAAAGAAAAAAGTTGTGCATCTTTACTACATTAAAGTAGACGGTTTTTTACCATGTACATCTGCATAGTAGCTGTAATATTGTCGATGGTTGGAGCGTTGAAGAAGAAGAAGAGTAGTTAGCAGGTAGCTTAGTTAGCCCATCTCTCCTCCCATCGCTCGGATATGGCAGCTCGAAAAGTAAACATGGTTTAAGCTCTTCTTCACGTATCTACACGCTGCATAGCACGGCCATCGGACGCTTCTTCCTGCTGCTGGCTAGTTGCCCTGAACGTTGGAAATTTCCTCCGCTTCTCGCGAAAAGGGAGGGGGCTTGCAGTTGCAAGTCGACTCGCATCGATCGACAACGACGTTTCGCAAAAGTGACAAGTATTAAGTTACTAGTCGATACGTCGATTCCCTTATACGGTGATTGTCGCCGAACCTCCAATTCCCTGCACTTACCACACTTGCCCTGTTTGGATAACGTATCAGGATCATGGTATGGTACGGGGGATCGAAGGTCAATAGGAAGATCTTGACCTCCTGCTCTCAACCCGAGTCTTTTGGTGAGAGAACGCGTCTTGTTAGGTAATATGTGGATTACACAACAGCGTTTTTGGGTCTCGTATGTGCCCAGGAATTTGGGTATGTATGTATGTATGCATGTCAAGTAACGGTCAAGCATGTATTTTGACGACCAGAGAGTCCTGCAAGGAGGAGAAGGAGGAGCAGAATTGACACAAAGACGCATGCGTCTCAATCGACTGCCCTCACAGCAGCATCGATGACTCCTCGGTGGCAAGGAGCTCCAAGCCGTAATACTTCCACGATTTAGTTCTAAGTGATTGGTCAAGTTTTTAGCTAACAATCTAGCGATAGCTAAAAAAGACGACGCTGGCCGAAGAGGGGATGAGTACTGGCTTCCTCCTCGCGCAATAGCTGCAGCCAGGAGGCTACTTCTTGTCTGTTTGTTAAGTACATAATGTGCATAGTCCCTGTTACAACAAGGTTACTAATCAAGGTTATTTGCCGAGTCACTCCTAGTTGCAACAATTTGCATGCTCTAATGTTAGATTTTCGGAAAAGTAGCCTCTCTCTCTCAACGTTGCACCTAACGAACATTCTGGATCAGTTGGCAATACGTGGCTAGTTCAATACCTTAATCTTCTTTTTTTCTTTTCTACAACCCCCTGGAGCAATTACATACAAAAAGAGATCGACAGTCAAGTTGATAAATTGGGCAAGTTTAATAAAGTGAGCCATATGATGAATTCCAAGAAAATCTTGGTTTTTTCGAGTGTATTTGGGATGCCTATGTTTATGATGATGCATGTACCACATTGATTTATGCATGGACTAAATAACTTTAAATAGATGGAGCTTCTAACATCGATGGAGGAGAGAGATAGTCTCAACGTAGCTTAGCCTCACTTGGAATTCTTGGACGAATATGATGGACATTCCAGATTTCTTCCATTAATGGCAGAAAATGCATAATCTGCAGTGCAGCTACGAGACGAGAGGTGCAAAGAAAGGAAAGTGACTGTAATAGGGGATAATGGGATGGATCACTCCTTCCGGTCGTCATAACTCGTACATATTTCATTGCAGGAGAACACAAATTATACGTATACGGAAAGTTGACTCGCGCGTACATACATACGTACATACATACATTCCTGCCTCTGCCGTGACGTTGTCATGTTCCTGCGTGTCTTAGCCCTTTCTGTGCAGCGGCGGCCCCCGACTTGCAGCAGGAGATCATTAGGGTATCCTTTTCATTGTTCGCTCACAAGGTCCCTGAAATTAGGTAACAAATGGCGTCAAAACGAACCAACGCAGAGCAAGATCTAGTTCTTGGAAAAAATGAAGAATATCAGCTCTGTCTTTGATGGAACAGTGGTGTCTCCTTTGCGTCTATCAATCATCGAGGAAAAGCGGATCAAATGAATTGCATTCCTCTCCCTTTATTCAGTTTTACAGTAGGTGCTTTTAGCAACAACGGATTTCTTCCAGTCTTGGCAACAGAGGACTAGATGCATATGTCCTAAATTGACGGTTCGGAGCCGTGGAGGGGTCATGGACGAAAAGGAAACATTAAAATAAGGGGAAACAGAATCCGTCAATTTAGATCCTGGTACCGGTCCTTCTGATTGTCTCTTCGAGGTGATGAATTTTTGGTGTTAAGAGCGCTCTCGTCAATTACTTCTTTTTGCACGTAATAGTCTACGTACATTTAGGTTTTCCATGTACATCGCAGGATGCAACGCGTTGCAGGCAGGGCGGAAGAAAAAGTGCAAAGACAACTGTGAGCACAGACTTTTGAAAGTTTTATTCTCTCAGCCATAATAAAGATCGTGGCTCACATATACACACATATGATTTGAGGTAAACGCACATATCTTGATCCTCAGCCTCCTTCTCCTGCTCCTTCCTCTCAAGGAAGATCTATGATGATGACGACAGCAGCAGCAGCAGCTGCTGCTGCTGTAGGTGTTGGACCTACCGTTGAAGGGGGTCTTTGCGTGCGCGACGCCTTAACCCACAAAGCGGCAAAATATTTTTACCCGGAATAGCGTCAGAAAGTGCAAAGCGAAAGCTGGCTGCACCTAGACTCGTTCCCTCTTCTTCTTCCTTCGCTTTACTCATCACGGCTGCATTGCGACTTTTATTCCCTCAAACGCACTTAACAAGAATACCCTGCTGTTACCCACATATACCACTGCAAACTTGAATCTACCGCTGGTCTCAGGCAATCACTAATTTTTTTTTCGCACACCTTCCCTTCCACTATGCTTGTCACAGAAACTTTCCACGGCTACGTAGAAACAACACAGGACGTCCTGCTTATATTTGAAGGATGCCGTCGTGGATTGCTGCCCCGGATATGCCGGCGCCTTCAAGAGAAAGAGCGCAAGATGATTCGATCTGGCTCGGTGTTTGTGTTTGATGAACGCGAATCAGGTACAGTGCTAAATTCTAACGTGGGTTGGGCAGCAGCAGCAGCAGGGCGATTGTGGTGTCAGAGGCAAAGTTAGATGTAGGGAGATAAAAAAAGAAGGTGTGGCTTCAGGGGCGTTGTATCAGAAGAGAGTACTCAAATATAGTGTATTGCGCGTTTGTCATGCAGGCATCAAGCGATGGACCGATGGCCTCGTTTGGAGTCCGTCTCGAATTCTCGGCAACTTTTTAATATACCGTGAACTCGATAAGCGCAATTCTGGCGGCAGCTCAAAGAGACTATCAGTGTCAAGTCCGGGCAACTCTTCTTACGATGCCAGGCAACGCAGCTTTAGCGCCGATCACGGCAGCGCCTCGTCGACCATTGCAGCAGCCGGCGGCGTAATGTCGATGGACCGCAACCGGGAACGGCAATTGGTTGGCAGTTTGTCCGATTCGTACAAGTTCCGCAAGGACGGCTTGATAAAAAAGACAATGTCGATTGTTGTTAACGGAGTAGCGCAGCACCTGATATCTTACTATCATCCACAAGATGTATTGCAAAACCGGTTACGGACACCATCTTCCGTGCCGGAGCTGGCTAGTCTCGAAATCTCGCCCGAACTCCTCATTAAGCAGAATTTCCGTATTCCTCCCATGATAGAGCCTACCATGGACCACAGCCATCCAGCAGGTAACAGTCCATTATCGCCTACCATAGCAGGTTTTAACGGTAAAAGATGGCAGAATATCATGTGCCACCTCAATGATGTGCTAATATTTCGTCTCAGACCGCCGTGCGCATCCACTGCGTAGCATGTCGCTCGGATCGCTGCGAACCCCTGAGCAGCACTACCATCACCACCACCAAGGCAACATGATGGGCCGTCCGGATATGAACACGACTAGTTTCATGTACGCATACAATGCGCATCCCCATCCCCATCAACAGCAACAACAAAATGCTGCTGCTGATGGCTCCCAGAAACCGTCCCCTCCCATGGCTTCCTATCAGCCGCCACCGGTCATGTATGGTGTCCATGGCTATGCACCGGCGATGCCATCACCTTCGAGCATGTCGTCATCTCCAGGGACGCCAATGATGTCGCCTGTACGTCCCAGCTTCTCCCATCAACAGCAACAGCAACAGCAACAGCAACAACAACACACGCGACATTACTCCATTTCCTCGACTTCATCGGGCTCATTCCCATCTATACCAAGGCTAGATACTTCCTATTCTTCCATACCTCACCACAGACAAGATCGTCCGCCAACATACCTACAGCAGCAGCAACCTCCGCAACTATCTCCTCGGCCTCAGAACCACCACGGTGCTTACATGCCCGCCGTTGGCCAGGAAGACTTGGATTTTTATTCACGCTCGCAATCAAAGCAGCAGCAAGACATTCAGGAACCCGCGGACAGGGCCGCTATCGGGCAACTGCTGAACCCAGTGCACCCATTAAATGCTGCTGCTCCGGCGCAAGAAACAGAATCAAGCCATCCGCATGAAAGTTTTGTGCAGCCATTCAGTGGTCAACAACCATCCACCAGCTTTGCGGAATATTCGTGCTCCATCGACGCCGTCTCCGCTGCAGCCGCCGCCGCAGCAGCAGCCGCTGTGAGTCATCCATTCGCTGTGAAGTCAGAACCAACGAAACCCAACAACGAGCAACAACAACAAGAACGGCAACAACAGCAGCAGCAGCATGATGCTGGCAGTGGCGACAGTAGTAGTGGTGGTGGAGGTGGTGGCGGTGGCGGTGGCACCAGCAGCAGCAGTCTGAGCGAGTACCGTCACGAGGCTATGGCCAACACATACAGCTTCATGCATCATCTCCCACCGCCTTTCCAAAATGGGGCGCTAGGTCCCTACGGAGGAGGACAACACGAAGATTCGCAGTTGATGGCCGCTGCTGGATCAGATTTTGGAGGCGGCGGCGGTCCGTTGATGCTAAAATAATATATCAACCTCTCACTTTTCCATGTACACAATATTTTGAGATGCACTGAAAATCAAATATATATATATATATATATATATCTATAGCGGATTTTGCTTTCTTCACAACACCTTTACGGATTCTTTTGTTATTCGCTCTGCACATATCCTCCAAGGAAAGTCTGACTGTGACCATCAGTGACACAAGCGTCCACTCCGCCTGCTGCCGATACGTAATCGGTGAATTTCGTTGGGATCAAGCAAAAAGCTTCGCATGCTCTACGAG